>NW_025901009.1:0-49535 GCF_022539505.1 Lolium rigidum | reverse complement strand
ATAATGCTAATGATGATGGGGAGATTAAAGCACCAATACCATGTAAGCTCCTAGCAATACATGAAGCTCTAGAAAATAATTATGCTTGGCTTGTTCTCGAAAATTTGTTTGATGAGAATAGCAAGCCTAAGACTAATGAAAAGGGAGCCTCTGAAACTTACATAGATAATATACAATGCATGGTTGAGAAAACTCCCAACACCCCTGGTTATGATGTTGATGCTTCATCTCTCGATAACACTTGAGTTACACTTTCTGCGCCTAGCTGAAAGGCGTTAAAGAAAAGCGCTTATGGGAGACAACCCATGTTTTTACTCCAGTATTTTTGTTTTATATTTGTGTCTTGGAAGTTGTTTACTACTGTAGCATCCTCTCCTTATCTTAGTTTTATGTTTTGTTGTGCCAAGTAAAGTCTTTGATAGAAAAGTAAGTACTAGATTTGGATTACTGCGCAGTTCCAGATTTCTTTGCTGTCACGAATCTGGGTCTATCTCCCTGCAGGTAGCTCAGAAAATTAAGCCAATTTACGAGCATGATCCTCAGATATGTACGCAACTTTCATTCAATTTGAGCATTTTCGTTTGAGCAAGTCTGGTGGCCTAATAAAATCCATCTTTACGGACTGTTCTGTTTTGACAGATTCTGTTTTTTATTTCGCATTGCCTCTTTTGCTATGTTGGATGAATTTCTTTGATCCACTAATGTCCAGTAGCTTTATGCAATGTCCAGAAGTGTTAAGAATGATTGTGTCACCTCTGAACATGTGAATTTTTATTATGCACTAACCCTCTAATGAGTTGTTTCGAGTTTGGTGTGGAGGAAGTTTTCAAGGATCAAGAGAGGAGTATGATGCAATATGATCAAGGAGAGTGAAAGCTCTAAGCTTGGGGATGCCCCGGTGGTTCACCCCTGCATATTATAAGAAGACTCAAGCGTCTAAGCTTGGGGATGCCCAAGGCATCCCCTTCTTCATCGACAACATTATCAGGTTCCTCCCCTGAAACTATATTTTTATTCCGTCACATCTTATGTACTTTGCTTGGAGCGTCGGTTTGTTTTTGTTTTTTGTTTTGTTTGAATAAAATGGATCCTAGCATTCACTTTATGGGAGAGAGACATGCTCCGCTGTAGCATATGGACAAATATGTCCTTAGGCTCTACTCATAGTATTCATGGCGAAGTTTCTTCTTCGTTAAATTGTTATATGGTAGGAATTGGAAAATGCTACATGTAGTAAATTGCTATAATGTCTTGGATAATTTGATACTTGGCAATTGTTGTGCTCATGTTTAAGCTCTTGCATCATATACTTTGCACCCATTAATGAAGAAATACTTAGAGCTTGCTAATTTGGTTTGTATATTTGGTTTCTCTAGAGTCTAGATAACATCTAGTATTGAGTTTTGAACAACAAGGAAGACGGTATGGAGTCTTATAATGTTTACCATATGTCTTTTATGTGAGTTTTGTTGTACCGTTCATCCTTGTGTTTGTTTCAGATAACCTTGCTAGCCTAAACCTTGTATCGAGAGGGAATACTTCTCATGCATCCAAAATACTTGAGCCAACCACTATGCCATTTGTGTCCACCATACCTACCTACTACATGGTATTTATCCGCCATTCCAAAGTAAATTGCTTGAGTGCTACCTTTAAAATTCCATCATTCACCTTTGCAATATATAGCTCATGGGACAAATAGCTTAAAAACTATTGTGGTATTGAATATGTACTTATGCACTTTATCTCTTATTAAGTTGCTTGTTGAGCGATAACCATGTTTCGGGGACGCCATCAACTATTCTTTGTTGGATATCATGTGAGTTGCTATGCATGTCCGTCTTGTCTGAAGCAAGAGAGATCTACCACCTTCATGGTTGGAGCATGCATATTGTTAGAGAAGAACTTTGGGCCGCTAACTAAAGCCATGATTCATGGTGGAAGTTTGAGTTTGGACATATATCCTCAATCTCATATGAGAATAATAATTGTTGCCACATGCTTATGCATTAAAGAGGAGTCCATTATCTCGTTGTCCATGTTGTCCCGGTATGGATGTCTAAGTTGAGAATAATCAAAAGCGATAAATCCAAAATGCGAGCTTTCTCCTTAGACCTTTGTACAGGCGGCATGGAGGTACCCCATTGTGACACTTGGTCAAAACATGTGCATTGCAAAGATCCGGTAGTCCAAGTTAATTAGGACAAGGTGCGGGCACTATTAGTATACTATGCATGAGACTTGCAACTTGTAAGATATAATGTACATAACTCATATGCTTTATTACTACCGTTGACAAAATTGTTTCATGTTTTCAAAATAAAAGCTCTAGCACAAATATAGCAATCGATGCTTTCCTCTTTGAAGGACCATTCTCTTTACTTTTATGTTGAGTCAGTTCACCTATCTCTCTCCACCTCAAGAAGCAAACACTTGTGTGAACTGTGCATTGATTCCTACATACTTGCATATTGTACTTGTTATATTACTCTATGTTGACAATTATCCATGAGATATACATGTTACAAGTTGAAAGCAACTGCTGAAACTTAATCTTCCTTTGTGTTGCTTCAATACCTTTACTTTGATTTATTGCTTTATGAGTTAACTCTTATGCAAGACTTATTAATACTTGTTTTGAAGTACTATTCATGAAAAGTCTTTGCTTTATGATTCACTTGTTTACTCATGTCATTACCATTGTTTTGATCGCTGCATCCACTACATATGTTTACAAATAGTATGATCAAGGTTATGATGGCATATCACTTCAGAAATTATCTTTGTTATCGTTTTACATGCTCGGGACGAGCAGAACTAAGCTTGGGGATGCTTGATACGTCTCCGACGTATCGATAATTTCTTATGTTCTATGCCATATTATTGATGATACCTACATGTTTTATGCACACTTTATGTCATATTCGTGCATTTTCCGGAACTAACCTATTAACAAGATGCCGAAGTGCCGGTTCTCGTTTTCTGCTGTTTTTGGTTTCAGAAATCCTAGTAACGAAATATTCTCGGAATTGGACGAAACGAAGACCCAGGGGCCTATTTTTCCACGGAGCTTCCATAAGACCGAAGAACACACGAAGTGGGGCCACGAGGTGGCCAGACCACATGGCGGCGCGGCCAAGGGGGGGCCCGCGCCGCCCTGTGGTGTGGGCCCCTTGTTAGCCCCCCGACTCTGCCCTTCCGCCTACTTAAAGCCTCCGTCGCGAAACCCCTGAGGCGAAAAACCACGATACGGAAAACCTTACTGAGACGCCGCCACCGCCGATCCCATCTCGGGGGATTCCGGAGATCTCCTCCGGCACCCTGCCGGAGAGGGGATTCATCTCCCGGAGGACTCTACACCGCCATGGTCGCCTCCGGAGTGATGAGTGAGTAGTTCACCCCTGGACTATGGGTCCATAGCAGTAGCTAGATGGTTGTCTTCTCCTCATTGTGCTTCATTGTTGGATCTTGTGAGCTGCCTAACATGATCAAGATCATCTATCCGTAATACTCTATGTTGTGTTTGTCGGGATCCGATGGATAGAGAATACCATGTCATGTTAATTATCAAGTTATTACATATGTGTTGTTTATGATCTTGCATGCTCTCCGTTACTAGTAGAGGCTCGGCCAAGTTTTTACTTTTAACTCCAAGAGGGAGTATTTATGCTCGATAGTGGGTTCATGCCCGCATTGACACCGGGACGAGTGACAAAAAGTTCTAAGGTTGTGTTGTGCTCGTTGCCACTAGGGATAAAACATTGGCGCTATGTCCGAGGATGTAGTTGTTGATTACATTACGCACCATACTTAATGCAATTGTCTGTTGCTTTGCAACTTAATACTCGGAGGGGTTCGGATGATAACCCGAAGGTGGACTTTTTAGGCATAGATGCGGTTGGATGGCGGTCTATGTACTTTGTCGTAATGCCCAATTAAATCTCACTATACTTATCATGTCATGTATGTGCATTGTTATGCCCTCTCTATTTGTCAATTGCCCGACTGTAATTTGTTCACCCAACATGCTTTTATCTTATGGGAGAGACACCTCTAGTGAACTGTGGACCCCGGTCCATTCTTTAATACTGAAATACAAATCTGCTGCAATACTTGTTTTTACTATTTTCTCTGCAAACAATCATCTTCCACACAATACGGTTAATCCTTTGTTACAGCAAGCCGGTGAGATTGACAACCTCACTCGTTTCGTTGGGGCAAAGTACTTTGGTTGTGTTGTGCAGGTTCCACGTTGGCGCCGGAATCTCCGGTGTTGCGCCGCACTACATCCCGCCGCCATCAACCTTCAACGTGCTTCTTGGCTCCTCCTGGTTCGATAAACCTTGGTTTCTTTCTGAGGGAAAACTTGCTGCTGTGCGCATCATACCTTCCTCTTGGGGTTGCCCAACGAACGTGTGAAATACACGCCATCACCTTGTTGCTCTAACAATGAAGCTTCCACTTCCTCTAGTACTTTCGTTGTTACTAACCATGTAGAGGAAATTGAAGAACTCGAGGCCCAAGTAACTTCTTTGAAGAAGGACTTGGTAAAGGGTCATGAAGGGAAGCAATCCCCCAATGACAAGAGTGGACTTGGATTCAACTCCAACGATAAGAAGAAGTCCACCATGCACAAGCGGAAGAAGGGCCAAGGGCATGTGAAGGATCTTGCCAAGATTGTGTGCTTCAAGTGCAAGATTGAAGGGCATCACGTTAGATCTTGCCCCTTGAAGAAGAAGCCACTTGGTTAGAAGAAAAACGGGAAGCGGCCTCATGATGGAGCTCATGGTCTACCTTGACTTGAAGAAAGGCCGCTACCCAAGAAGGATCAAGCCAAGGCTACCGTTGTGGAGAAATCAAGTGAGAAGAAGGAGAAGAGAAGGACATGCTACATATGCCATGAGAAGGGCCACATCTCCTCCTCTTGCACTATTGGTAACTCATCCAACCCTATCTTGATCGATGGTGCTTATTCTCTTCACAAGGATAAGGTTGGAAATGTGTTTGCCAAATATATGCACTCAATGTGGTTTCGCAAAGAGAACCATTTGGGTTGCCAAGCCTATTGTGACTAACTTCTTAGGACACAACTTGGTTGGGGACCATCAAGCCAAAATTTGATCAATAGGTACATGTGGAGGGCATTGAGACTTGACTAGTTCATGAAGTCTTAGGGGATCTTCATCATTCTTATTTCCTCAAGTCAAGTATTATTCCTTTTATCCTTTACCCATGCTCCTCCTTGCGGTAACGAGTCCTCAACTCCTTTACATTGAAAGTTACTCGCCCCCTTTTACATGTGTTGGTTTTGTACCTTGCATGTGGTTGTGTATGTTGTGCCTCCTACTTGCTTATCTTGCATTCATGCTTATATATGTGGGGTGGCACATCATGTACAATTGTTCTTATGTCGAGCCTATTGCATCTTGTTGATATCTTAGTTGTTGGCTCGTGTGAGAAATTAATGGACTATCCCATTTGGGTGGAGTGATATGCTTCGTGCATTTCACAATCTTAAAATGTGCCACATGATGAATTAAAATTCTATAATGTCCATTAATTATCTCACGTGGTTCTTATTTGCCTCTTGTATGAAAAATGCCTTTATGATATTATGTGGGAGTATTATGCTTTGTGCATGTTACAAGCCTAGAAAATGTGAAGATTTGAGGTTGTGTCACATAGGATTGATATTATACATTATCTTATTCCTATGTGACATGTTTGCTCAAACAGAACCCATTTTGCCTAAATTGCTTGACAAGAATTTGCCTTTTGGGTTAGACTCCCATGTGTCTTCCTTGCTTCTTATGGATCTCCTTATCTTACTTGAACCTTGTTAGTGTTTTGATAAAAAATTGTTGAGCGATGATCCCGCATTTATGCATTTTGTATTCAAATGCAAAATCCTAAATAGTGCACTAATTTTGGGGGAGCTCTCCTATGTTTGTTCGAACACTCTCTTGTTTCAAGAATTTGAGTTTGGAAGACAAACCTTTTCTTTTCGGTACATTTGTGCCATCATGAAAAGTGTTGAGGGTTTGGTATATTTGGAACCTTGCTTTCTTTGGGAGGTGGTTATCACATTACTTTATAGTTGGTTTTACTTCCCTAAAATGAGATAAGTTCTTGAGCATTCTTGTTTTTGATATCATCTTGCTCGTTGTGTTTAGTTCATTTGTTGAACTTTGGGGTCAATCTTGTGTTGATTTGATTCTTGGATATGGGTTGGAAATTTTTTTGACTTGTCACACCTTTGTGTGTCATCCTATTCTATTTTGCATTTTGTCCAAGTCATATCTCCATTTGGTTCTTGAAAGTCTTGCATGCATATTTACTTTTTGTACATCTTATGGCATGCTTGATTTCGTTGATCCAATGCATAGGGAAAACTCCACCATAATCCTAAATCGGCTAAGATGTGCATGAAATTCAAATTCGTATCAATATGCACATATTTATGTGGAGTTTGTCCTATGTGTTGTAGTTGCACTAACTACTCGGACCCAATTAGTTTGGGGACCATTGTGTGCTTGAGATTTGTCTTAGGTACATTGGTGATGCTTTGGATGCTCGCCTCACTCATGATGAAGAAGTGGAGTACAAGTGACTATTGGAGGCGAGCTATGATGTCATGACTAACTCATATCTACTACATCACACCATTGCATCCGGGTAACAAGTATCGATCCCCTTATGCATGCTTATCTTGTATCTAACCATGGGGTTACCGTTGGCATGAGTTGTTGCTTGAAAATGTTATGGTCTTCAAAATTTTGATTCTTCCATTTGGTGATACTTGTTTGCCTCTCTCAAAGCATCTCAACTATCTCCTTTCCTTGGTGATTCTTGTGATGTATTTGATGTGTTTATATATAGTTGAAGTTTCTCAATGTACAATGAGATAAATATGAGCCTTTGGTCGTGCTATAAAGCAAATATCTCATTGGTATATTGCATTACTTCACCTTGGATATCTTGCTCTTATTCTCTTGTATCTATCTTGTGTGTGCATGTTTCTTGGTGGATAAATATCTTTGTGATGTTGTCCACTTAGAGAAACTTATATACATGAGAGATGACACATTTTCTTTTGATATCCATCTTTGTTGGAGTCCATTCCTTTATTCTTGTTTATCTCCTTTGGCTCCACAAAGAATTTGATATGAGTACTCATTTTATCCTATTTGCATCTTCAAGCACTCATATTTGTTTTTGGCACAAGATTTGAGTGATATTGTGGGAGTGATGATGCCATGTTTATGCACTTTAGTCATCAATGCAATTTTTTTATCTTGTGCACAAATCTTGGGGAGCTTCCACATATTACTTAGAGCATCCTTCTTGATCTTATCATAATATCTTTAACTTGGTTTGTTGGTTCATTAGATTTCTTGCTTCATTTTTTGAAGCTTTCTCACCTTCATATCCTCTTCAATCTTTGATCCTCAATATAGTTGGATTTCCTCCGAGTATTCGTACCTTATGGAGGAACTCTCACTATATTGGCCTTCCGCACCTTTCGTCCATTTCGGCAATAGATGCCAATGGGGGAGAAGTTTGGAGGGTTTAAGGGAATTGCTTTTGTTGGTTCTTAAGCATTTGCCTTTCATGCTTGCATTTGTTGCTTTGCATGGTTGAATATTTAGAGGATACTCCGCTAGGCTTTAATTGCCGGTATATGCAATGAAATTCAAGTTCATTCAGACATGCATTTATTATGGGGGGTTTGTTCTAAATATTCAACTTGGGTTGTTCGCTAAAATTCCATATTGAAACCCTCTCAAAGAGGTTGTCATCAATTACCAAAATGGGGGAGATTGAAAGAACATGGAGGCCCCATGTGTGGTTTTGGTAATTGATGAAATCCCTATGGACTAACGGTTGTATTGAGTATCTATCTTAGGTCGTGTCCATAGCCATGTGTTGATCTCAAGGTTGCAAGATGGAGAAGATCGAGTAAAATGAGGAAGACGGACGAAGACGGTGTAGACGATGAAGAGAGATGAAGACGGCGTAGATGAAGATGGTGGCGTGCGTACAAGATGGATGAAGACGTTGGCGTGTATGTTGGAAGAAGACGGTGGCATGTACAATGATGAAGAGGGTGAAGACGGAGCTTGCCGACTCGAGAGGAACGCGCAAGGATAAGGTTTGTGCTCGATAGGATAGAGGGTCGCATCATCGGACAGAGCTCAAACCTTGCATGCATAGCATTGTGTTTATGGTTGTTCTTGGTTCTTATCCATGAGATGTTCAAGAGCTTGTGTTCATTCTGATGACAAGCTCTAGCTCATCGAAAACGGATTCCGGATGCATTGCATGTTGCATGTGCGAGGGTGATGATTTTCCCGATATACCATATTGAGAGGTTATACCTCTATAACCATGAGAAAATCATCATCCACTCGTTTCCATGTTTTCACCATGTGTAGAGGTATCTCTTCTCGCCCTGTCTCTAGCAAAATTTGTTTCACCTCAATCGGAGGTTCCTAGCTCGAGTTATGGATTTTACAGTTGCTTCATATTTGAAAAAGAAAAAGAAAACATTTTGGGCCAGCCGGTACTACCGCTGGTGGTACCAGCCCAGTACCGCACAGACCTCTATGAGCTACTGGACTCAAACCGGTATCAGGCCGGTACCGGCCCGGTAGTACTGTAACCCATTTATGGTACCAGGCCGGTACCGGGCCTGTAATACCGCTCGACCCATCCTCCTCTTCCTCCCACAGCCAACCGTCCCCAGCCAGCTCCACCCTGGCCCTGTATTGGGCCGCCGGCCCGTCTACCACGCCGCTGCCCCACGCGCTCGCTGCCAGCCGCCGCTCGCGTCGCCGCCTCGATCGACCCGGGCGTTGACCCGCGGGAGACAGACCACGCTGGCCCCACACGCATCCTGCCGCTACGCTGCTAGCTCCTGGCCGCTCCTTGCGTGCGCTGTTGCTGCCGCCCTGCATGCCTGCCCTTTGCCTCACTGCGCGCGCCCATGCTACATTCACACACACGCAAAACGCTGTTGTCGCCCTGCCGCTGCTGCACTCTTTCTCTCTCTCTCAGTTTTCCTCTGTTTTTCAGCACAAGCGGTAGTACCGCTCCGCAGAGCGGTACTACCGGTTTGGGCCGATTTTCACGTATTTCTGCACAGTTTTGCGTGCGAGCTGTAGTACCGCTTTGACAAGCGGTAGTACCGCTCGGGAACAAATCTGACCGTTTTTCAGCCCCAACAGTCATATTTTTGGGCCCCCTATTTATAACTCTCTTCCACCTCCGACCCAACCACTTCTCCTCACCCATTCTCTCTCCTCCATTGTTGACCTTGAAGAGTTTGATCCTCCTCTTGATCCCCCCACTATTTCTTGCATATTTTTGGGGGAAAGGAGAGAGGAGATCTAGATCTAGAGCTTCACCAATTGAATCCCTCTCCAAGTGAGGGGATCTTGCTAGATCTAGATCTTGGAGTAATTTGGTGTTCCTCCTCTATTTTGTTCTTCCTCCCTTATTCCTCCAATAGCTTTTGTAGCTTTGTTGGAATTTGGGAGAGAAGAACTTGGGCATCTTACTGGTGTTCTTAGCCATTGCATTAGGTGCATTGGTTTGGGTTCTCTCCGGGGTTTCGGTCTCGTAGAGGTCGTGTTGACCTTAGTGGTGTTGTTGCCTTCGTGGTCTTGTTGCCTTTGTGGTGTTGTAGCCTTTGTGGCCATGTAGCCTTTGTGGCCTTGTCGTCTTTGTGGCGTGGTGGCCTTTGTGGCGTTGTTGCCTTTGTGGAGTGTGGTAGCCTTTGTGGTTTTGGAGTCGGTTGTGGCGCGTTGGTGTCTTGGTGGCCTTGTCGCCGGTGTGGCGTGTTGTAGCCCTTGTGGCGTTGTACTTGAGAGCCTCTGTGTTGTGGAGTTGCCTCAAGCTTGATACTTGGGAGCTTTCCCAAGCTTGTACGGGTTCGGTGACCACCCTCAAGGGTCCCTTAGTGGATCGAGGCTTTCCCTTTGGTGGAAAGGCACGAGGAGAATACGGTGGCCCTAGCGGCTCATTGGAGTGCCTCGTGCCGCTCCAAGAGAGACGTAGCACCCTTGGGTGTGAACTTTGGGATACATCGTCGTCTCCTCGTCTCCTCATCCTGTGCGTCCTAAAGTTCAAATCCCTATCTGGATACCATCCTTTTTATTCATTTGTTTCACTGTACCGCTGACAGATGGTCCCGTTGTCAGTGTCTACCGGCGCCAAGTCATCAACATCTATCTCGGCCAGCATCCAGTCAGCAACCTGGCCCCACGCGCCAAGACCTGTGGCTAGCTGGTGCTCGGTATAAAACAGTTTCCCTTTTTTGTTTTTTTTTTTTGAAAATTCCAGGAAATGATCAAATCTTGCAAAATTCATAGCTTTCAAACTGTAACTCAAAATAAAAAGTGTTTTATATGATTTTTGTTCAATAAATCCCGAGGAACATGAATATGACATCCATACATTATTTTGCATCTCGCATCATGTCGTGTCGTGTAGTTTGTGCATATATACCACCTAATAGAAACCCGGAGTATTTCGGACACCGACTAGGGTGTCCCCGCTCCGATTAATATTGAAGTAGCTCACCCCTGCCATGTCTTGCCATGCTAAGATACATTTATATTTGTCGGTAGAAAAACAACTTCAACCATAATTCTATGTCAGGGTTCCGATCCCGCTTAAATTGGATAATTTGAATTGACCCATACCTGCCATGCCATGCATATGATATCTTGAGCATGCCGATTCTTCTTTCGTAGTAGTAAGATTGCATCTGTTGTGCATTCCAGCATTTTCTTCTTCCCGGATAGGATCACGAAGTGGTATTGTGAGATACGACAAGTTCTTCTAATGCTTTTCACAGGCGAGCCCTGCCTCTTCACCTATTTTACATTTTTCTCCACCTCTTACTGCTATCCTTATGTTACGGTTGTTTATCGAGTCACGTGTACCATTCCACATGTTTACCATAGTAAGCCTATATGTATCATTCCGTACTATAGTCGTTGTTTGTTGTTTGAGCCTTACGAGTCGTAGGCGTGTATAGATTCTGTTGTTATCTCGATATCTGTTGTCGGGATATGTTGGGTTGTTGGGAAGTTATCACATGCTATATCAGTTGTTGGTGATACTCATACCTTACTTTAATGTTAACAACTAAAATTGCTAAGCAGTGACATCTATGAGCCCCTTTGCGAAAGCATCAGATCTTTGTCTCCCTAATGTCCCGTAGGAACTGAGTTCTTGTTATCTGTTCCGAGAGTGAGCACTCTATCCGTACGTCGGGGAATGAGACCCCCTTCACCCACTACCTTTCATCGAGTCTGTTTATTGGGAGCCACAACCTTGGTTTTATTTGCTCATATGCACGATATGCGCAATTTACTTCATGTTGCCTTCGGGTGTTTATATTGTATATTGTACTCATAATGCGGGACTCCTTATCCTTGGACGGTCGTTAGTGCCCGCCTTGGAAGCCAACGCAAACCTCTAGGTCTGTATCGGTGTACGACCAAACTTCGTCATGGGTAGCTTAGTTGGATGGCTCCCATTAAACTTGCTTGTAGCATTGGGAACTGTCTTGTTGTGAGACTCCGCTTGTATTAAGCGGGTTTGAGCATGCATATGCTTACATTTGGGCAACCCCTATAGGGTGTACATCTTATCGATAAGCCATGTCCGTGGTTATGGACGAATTGGAGTTGTATGGCTTGATCATAGAACAACTTACACCTTTATGTGCACTACGCCAGATATCATATTCAGTGACAAATTTCTTGATGACAAATGTCTGGTCTGTCATGTATTAAGGTAAGTAGGTGACGGATTGGCTTTTTTGTCACGTATGATCATACATGCATGACGGCATGAAATTGTGTCATGGTTAACCGTCACGGATAATCCTGATGACGAAATTGAGTTCGTGGTACATTAGTCCGCCATTGATTAGTGGTGGGACCAGGTTGTCAATGTGAATGTATAAAAGCAATAAACTAGTTCAACAAATAGGAAAAAAACATGCCTATAAGGGAATCGAACTAGGGACGTTTGAAGTGGAATTGATCAGGAAGTACTACCGTTATACTACAATTCGTTTGTGTTACTAATTTTGTATGTAATATTTTTTATATAATTATTTATGGCAGTATAGGGCAATGATATAATAAAGTCTATGGCTCAGTAGCAACTGGATTAATGGACATGTTTTTCATAACAGGAAAAGATATTTTGCAGAAATATTTTGTGATGTTGTTACCTGTAGTTGCTTGTATTTTTATGATTACCATGAAAAGTACACACAGTAATTCAAAAGCAAGAAGAATTAAAAGTAGATAAGATAGGTAGTCGAAGACTGCATATAAGTCACGCACAAACGGAAGTATTACAAGCTACTTATTACATAACAGTAGGCAGAGCCATGGTACTGATACTACATAAGCAGTTTCATACTAGATAGGCAACTTTGCTTTGTTTATATGCAAAGCAAAAGCTGCGGGATTAGGTAGTTCCATGGTTGAGCCAGTACATATTTGTATACAAAATATCGACCATCCAACATAACACTGTCACTCAAGACACATTCTGGAAGTTGATGTAGACGTTGTCATTGATCTTGTGAAATGTGATCACGTGGAGTTCAGCAATGTCAACTGCTTGATCATTTGTTAATTCAGCCCAGCCTTCCCTGAAACGGATCCTACCATCTATTGAGGTGAAGTAGGAAGCTTCCCAAGTTTGTTCTTCAGACTCATCAATCTGTAGAGTAGCATGTCCACTGCGGGGGATATCCAGGTTTGTTGCAATGTACTTAGGGATGTGATGTGCAAAAAACATGGTACCATGATTAAACAACACATATTGTATTTATGAAAACAAAACTTGAAAGTAACAATAGCAACTACAAGTCCAAAAAAGGAGACATAAAACTAGTAAACTTGTAGGACTAAGGGTATTTACCATGCTCTTTTGATCAACATATGATTTAGTCATGCAGTGAATGAAAACTGCGCCTAGACCTATTCCAGAGTGTTCAACATGACGATTAATGTTGCGAATCTAGCTGTTGGTTAGGTCAACACCAGGGGCTACAGAAACAGCCCGAGCTACGTCCATGAAGTCAAAATGTTCTGGAAAATTAAAAGAATTGATAGAAAAGAAAAGGATTAATATAACTGTTATGAAAAGAGAGCAAGGAATAGTAATGCAAAATCAATAAGTGGGTAAGAAAAACAAATGAGTAATTTACCATCAACTCTAATTTTTGAGAATCCTTTCTTGTTAACTGGATGCAGTAAGATATAGTGGTCCTTAGTTTCCAAGGTCAGCTTAACGTTTTCACCATGCTTCATGTTGTAGTCCTACAAGAACCTCTGATAATCGCCTCCGGATATCATTGTGTTGTTGTTTCCATGGGCCACATTGAACACATAGAGCTCTCTTTCTTTAGTTTCTGCAAACATAACAAGCTTGTTCCATATTTTGTCATGGAACTTATCCCTTGCGAAACAAGACACACTCTGCATTTAATTGTAAAAGAAACATCAGGGGACAATGTTAAAAAACGAAATACAAGACTTCATATTTTAACAAAGTACTAAAATTATGATCAGCATGCTTGTTGGAAAAACAATAAGACAATTACCATGTGCTCACTGAAGTTGCTATGCAGACGGATGAAGATAGAGCTCCTCTCAGTCCTCATGTTCCCGCACGGTCCAGCGTGACTATGACACAACCGACACTTGTATGCCATCTAAAAAAAGTAGTATAAAGGATCAGGAAATGATCCTACAATAATCCTACAATTTCCAAATATCGAGTAGACAAAATAACCGTTTGTAAAATGTAGTAATTAACAATTAGAAATCATATTGACAAAATTGACAATAATTAACAGTTAGTACTGCAGAAAACAAACTAGTATAGCAGAAAAGACAATGCTTATCAATTCATGAAATAGATTTGATAAGCCACTAGTGCATGCGATTACAATGCTACATCTAGTAGATAAGATGGCTCATCAAAAAATGATACACAAAGACCAGTGCATTCATCAAAAAATCAATAAAATACTTGGATCCAGGAACAAGATATAAATGCAGTACAGACAAAATTTGAGGACAATGTAGATGATATATTGTATCCCCGTATGTGGACACCAAGGTATGTAGCACATGTAGTCCCTCGAAAAGGACAACAAGCAGATCTACATTACTTAAGCAACTACTAGATTTGTTCTCCTAATGACTAATTAGTTAATAATTTGTTGAAGGAGACAAATGAACAAGCATATCTACTTTTAACAAGCTTAGAAGACCAGATTTTGTTGACCTAATGACTAATTAGTTAAATCGAAAAGTAAAAAAAGACCAGATGTGGTGGATAGTATGTACCAGATCTATCCTACTAGTAGGAGATCCAAAAAAGGAAATGGGAAGTACAAGGTTCAAACAAACCTGGACAACGACGGTAGATGATCCTGACCTTGCACTTGCCTCTGCGTTGGAGTCTAGTCGTGCCATCGGTCCCTCCGGCAGGAGATTTCTTGGTCCCTCGTGGCAGCAGCTGTTCTAGGTCCCTCCATAAATATTGATTGCAGGAGTGAGAGAGGCATGTGAGAGAGAAGATTGTGGGGTTGGGGTTGAAAGGGTTAGGGCTTTTACACATCACCTATCTGCCTAGCCGTCCCCATCGGCAACGAACGCTGTCGCCGTTGCCCTGGACACAATGAGACAAGCACAACGGCCCAGACAACGACCATGGCCCAAGACGGAATAAACGGGCCTAAACTAACCCAGTAGGAGGAATACCGAATCTCAAAGCACATAAATAAATGTTAAGTTCCTTTGTCTAATTGATAACTGAATCAGTTCGTTAGCCTTTTGCAACTCATAACCGCCAACGCGATCACTTAGACGGAGGGTGGCCTGTGGAGGGCGGCGCACGTCTTTGGGGACAACACATGTGAGTTCCTCTTTGATGTGTGTTCATAGTTTTTTGGGTCTATGGTTAGTTTTATCTTGTGTTGATGGCAGTCATAATAAAGATTTGTAATATAAGCCCTTTTAAGCTTTTAGATTATTAAGTGGTAATTACTTATGTTGTACATTGTTCACTAATTTAAGCCTTATTTCATATTGTAGATTTTTAAGCGGTATTTTCTTTATGGATAGAAATTGGATTACTGATGGTGTTAAGTTTACACCTCAATACATGAGAGGGGTGGCAGCGTTTATGAATTTTGCGCGACAACATGTGAAGGAAGGTGAACCAATGTTGTGCCCATGCACCAAATGCCTGAATTTGCTGCGGCAGAAGGAAGACATTGTTGAGTGTCACATTAACTCCAATGGTATGACCATGTGATACGTCTCCGACGTATCGATAATTTCTTATGTTCCATGCCACATTATTGATGATATCTACATGTTTTATGCACACTTTATGTCATATTCGTGCGTTTTCTGGAACTAACCTATTAACAAGATGCCGAAGTGCCAGTTCCTGTTTTCTGCTGTTTTTGGTTTCAGAAATCCTAGTAACGAAATATTCTCGGAATTGGACGAAATCAACGCCCAGATTCCTATTTTGCCCGGAAGCATCCGGAACACCCGAGAGTCGCGCAGGGGGGCCACACAGGCCCCGGATGATAGGCCGGCGCGGCCCGGGCCCCGGCCGCGCCGCCTTATGGTGTCGTCGCCCCTTCGACCTTCTGACGCCGCCTCTTCGCCTATATAAAGGTCCCAGACCTAAAACCTCGAGACGGAAAAGCCACCGTACGAGAAACCTTCCAGAGCCGCCGCCATCGCGAAGCCAAGATCTGGGGGACAGGAGTCTCTGTTCCGGCACGCCGCCGGGACGGGGAAGTAGTTCTCCATCAACACCACCGCCATCTTCATCACCGCTGCTGTCTCCCATGAGGAGGGAGTAGTTCTCCATCGAGGCTCGGGGCTGTACCGGTAGCTATGTGGTTAATCTCTCTCCCTATGTACTTCAATACAATGATCTCATGAGCTGCCTTACATGATTGAGATTCATATGATGATGCTTGTAATCTAGATGTCATTATGCTAGTCAAGTGGGTTTTACTTATGTGATCTCCGGAGACTCCTTGTCCCACGTGTGTAAAGGTGACAGTGTGTGCACCGTGTGGGTCTCTTAGGCTATATTTCACGGAATACTTATTCACCGTTATGAATGGCATAGTGAAGTGCTTATTTATATCTCTTTATGATTGCAATGTGTTTTGTATCACAATTTATCCATGTGCTACTCTAGTGATGTTATTAAAGTAGTTTTATTCCTCCTGCACGGTGTAATGGTGACAGTGTGTGCATCCGTGTTAGTACTTGGCGTAGGCTATGATTATGATATCTTGTAGATTATGAAGTTAACTGTTGCTATGATGGTATTGATGTGATCTATTCCTCCTACATAGTGTGAAGGTGACAGTGTGCATGTTATGTTAGTACTTGGTTTAGTTGTGTTGATCTGTCATGCACTCTAAGGTTATTTAAATATGAATGCCGAATGTTGTGGCGCTTGTTAACTCCGGCTTGAGGGAGCTCTTGTAGCCCTACACAACGAATGGTGTTCATCATCCAACAAGAGAGTGTAGAGTATGCATTTATCTATTCTGTTATGTGATCAAAGTTGAGAGTGTCCACTAGTGAAAGTATAATCCCTAGGCCTTGTTCCTAAATACTGCTATCGCTGCTTGTTTACTTCCTGCAATATTACTACCATCAACTGCACGCCAGCAAGCACTTTTCTGGCGCCGTTACTACTGCTCATATTCATTCATACCACTTGTATTTCACTATCTCTTCGCCGAACTAGTGCACCTATTAGGTGTGTTGGGGACACAAGAGACTTCTTGCTTTGTGGTTGCAAGGTTGCATGAGAGGGATATCTTTGACCTCTTCCTCCCTGAGTTCGATAAACCTTGGGTGATCCACTTAAGGGAAACTTGCTGCTGTTCTACAAACATCTGCTCTTGGAGGCCCAACACTGTCTACAAGAATAGAAGCACCCGTAGACATCAAGCTATTTTCTGGCGCCGTTGCCGGGGAACGAAGGAAAGCTACACCATTTCCTCCCTCGTCAACCACGCGCCAGTTGTGGACAGCAAGCTATTTTCTGGCGCCGTTGCCGGGGAGGAAAGGTAAAAGATACTCACACTCCGGATCTCGGCTACTAAGCTATTTTCGCCGTTGTAAGTACTCGAAGCTATTTCCTTTAGATCCTGCAATTGCATCTTGTTGTTTCTTGTTTACACTAGTTTGGCATAATGGACAACAATGAGCTTCTTATTCTATTTCCTGATTTAAGACATGGATGGTTTGATGCGAAAATTAAAAAACCTATGGAACATATTAGTATGAATGCTTTGAACACCATTGTTGCTAATGATATGGAAAATTCTAAGCTTGGGGAAGCTGGCTTTGA
This sequence comes from Lolium rigidum, assembly GCF_022539505.1. Lineage (NCBI taxonomy): Eukaryota > Viridiplantae > Streptophyta > Magnoliopsida > Poales > Poaceae > Lolium > Lolium rigidum. Next base: position 32,090 of record NW_025901009.1, on the reverse strand, counting down.
TGAGCATGATATTTTTAGTCCCCCAAGCATTGAGGAGAAAATTTACTTTGATGATACTTGGCCTCCTATATTTGATGATGAGAATAATAATGATAGCTACTTTGTTGAATTTGCTCCCACTACAACTAATAAAATTGATTATGCTTATGTGGAGAGTAATAATTTTATGCATGAGACTCATGATAAGAATGCTTTATGTGATAGTTATATTGTTGAGTTTGTTCATGATGCCTCTGAAAGTTATTATGAGAGAGGAAAATATGGTTGTAGAAATTTTCATGTTACTAAAATGCCTCTCTATGTGCTGAAATTTTTGAAGCTACACTTGTTCTATCTTCCTATGCTTGTTACTTTGCTCTTCATGAACTTGTTTATTTACAAGATTCCTATGCATAGGAAGCATGTTAGAATTAAATTTGTTTTGAATTTGCCTCTTGATGCTCTCTTTTGCTTCAACTACTATTTCTTTCGAGTGCATCATTAAAACTGCTGAGCCCATCTTAATGGCTATAAAGAAAGCACTTCTTGGGAGATAACCCATGTGTTTATTTTACTACAGTACTTTGTTTTATATTTGAGTCTTGGAAGTTGTTTACTACTGTAGCAACCTCTCCTTATCTTAGTTTTATGTTTTGTTGTGCCAAGTAAAGTCTTTGATAGTAAAGTGAATACTAGATTTGGATTACTGCGCAGAAACAGATTTCTTTGCTGTCACGAATCTGGGTCTAATTCTCTGTAGGCAACTCAGAAAATTAAGCCAATTTACGTGCGTGATCCTCAGATATGTACGCAACTTTAATTGAATTTGGGCATTTTCATCTGAGCAAGTCTGGTGCCATTTTAAAATTCGTCTTTACGGACCGTTCTGTTTTGACAGATTCTGCCTTTTATTTCGCATTGCCTCTTTTGCTATGTTGGATGGATTTCTTTGTCCCATTACCTTCCAGTAGCTTTGGGCAATGTCCAGAAGTGTTAAGAATGATTGTGTCACCTCTGAACATGTGAATTTTTGATTATGCACTAACCCTCTAATGAGTTTGTTTCGAGTTTGGTGTGGAGGAAGTTTTCAAGGGTCAAGAGAGGAGGATGATATACTATGATCAAGAAGAGTGAAGGCTCTAAGCTTGGGGATGCCCCCGTGGTTCATACCTGCATATTTCAAGAAGACTCAAGCGTCTAAGCTTGGGGATGCCCAAGGCATCCCCTTCTTCATCGACAAAATTATCAGGTTCCTTCTCTTGAAACTATATTTTTATTCGGTCACATCTTATGTACTTTACTTGGAGCGTCTGTTTGTTTTTGTTTTTGTTTTGTTTGAATAAAATGGATCCTAGCATTCACTGTATGGGAGAGAGACACGCTCCGCTGTAGCATATGGACAAGTATGTCCTTAGGCTTTACTCATAGTATTCATGGCGAAGTTTCTTCTTCGTTAAATTGTTATATGGTTGGAATTGGAAAATGCTACATGTAGTAATTCTTAAATGTCTTGGATAATTTGATACTTGGCAATTGTTATGCTCATGTTTAAGCTCTTGCATCATATACTTTGCACCCATTAATGAAGAAACACCTAGAGCTTGCTAATTTGGTTTGCATATTTGGTTTCTCTAAAGTCTAGATAATATCTAGTATTGAGTTTTGAACAACAAGGAAGACGGTGTAGAGTCTTATAATGTTTACAATATGTCTTTTATGTGAGTTCTGCTGCACCGTTCATCCTTGTGTTTGTTTCAAATAACCTTGCTAGCCTAAACCTTGTATCGAGAGGGAATACTTCTCATGCATCCAAAATCCTTGAGCCAACCACTATGCCATTTGTGTCCACCATACCTACCTACTACATGGTATTTCTCCGCCATTCCAAAGTAAATTGCTTGAGTGCTACCTTTAAAATTCCATCATTCGCCTTTACAATATATAGCTCATGGGACAAATAGCTTAAAAACTATTGTGGTATTGAATATGTACTTATGCACTTTATCTCTTATTAAGTTGCTTGTTGTGCGATAACCATGTTTCTGGGGACGCCATCATCTACTCTTTGTTGAATATCATGTGAGTTGCTATGCATGTTCGTCTTGTCTGAAGTAAGGGCGGTTTTCACAATCAAATGGTTTGAGTATGCATACTGTTAGAGAAGAACATTGGGCCGCTAACCGAAGCCATGAATCATGGTGGAAGTTTCAGTTTGGACATAAAACCTCAATCTCTTATGAGAATATTAACTCGTTGTTGAATGCTTAAGCATTAAAAGAGGAGTCCATTATCTGTTGTCTATGTTGTCCCGGTATGGGTGTCTAAGTTGAAGAATGATCAAAAGCGAGAAATCCAATGCGAACTTTCTCCTTAGACCCTTGTACGAGGCGGCATAGAGGTACCCCTTTGTGACACTTGGTTGAAACATATGCTATGCAATGATAATCTGTGTTAATCCAAGCTAATTAGGACAAGGTGCGGGCACTATTAGTATACTATGCATGAGGCTTTCAACTTGTAAGATATAATTTACATAACTCATATGCTTTATTACTACCGTTGACCAAATTGTTTCATGTTTTCAAAATAAAAGCTCTAGCACAAATATAGCAATCGATGCTTTCCTCTTTGAAGGACCTTTCTTTTACTTTTATGTTGAGTCAGTTCACCTATCTCTCTCCACCTCAAGAAGCAAACACTTGTGTGAACTGTGCATTGATTCCTACATACTTGCATATTGCATTTGTTATATTACTCTATGTTGACAATTATCCATGAGATATACATGTTACAAGTTGAAAGCAACCGCTGAAACTTAATCTTCCATTGTGTTGCTTCAATGTCTATACTTTAAATTATTGCTTTATGAGTTAACTCTTATGCAAGACTTATTGATGCCTCGTCTTGAAAGTGCTATTCATGAAAAGTCATTGCTTTATGATTCAGTTGTTTACTCATGTCATTACCATTGTTTTGATTGCTGCATTCATTACATATGTTTACAATATGATCAAGTTTATGATGGCATGTCACTCCAGAAATTATCTTTGTTTATCGTTTACCTGCTCGGGACGAGCAAGAACTAAGCTTGGGGATGCTGATACGTCTCCGACGTATCGATAATTTCTTATGTTCCATGCCACATTATTGATGATATCTACATGTTTTATGCACACTTTATGTCATATTCGTGCGTTTTCTGGAACTAACCTATTAACAAGATGCCGAAGTGCCAGTTCTCGTTTTCTCGCTGTTTTTGGTTTCGAAATCCTAGTAACGAAATATTCTCGGAATTGGACGAAATCAACGCCCGGGTTCCTATTTTGCGCGAAGCATCGAAGCATCCGAGGTCGCGAGGGGGCCACACAGGGCCCAGATGATAGTCCGGCGCGGCCCAGGCCCTGGCCGCGCCGCCTTATGGTGTCGTCGCCCCTTCGACCTTCTGACGCCGCCTCTTCGCCTATATAAAGGTCCCAGACCTAAAACCTCGAGACGGAAAAGCCACGGTACGAGAAACCTTCCAGAGCCGCCGCCATCGCGAAGCCAAGATCTGGGGGACATGAGTCTCTGTTCCGGCACGCCGCCAGGACGGGGAAGTGCCCCCGGAAGGCTTCTCCATCAACACCACCGCCATCTTCATCACCGCTGCTGTCTCCCATGAGGAGGGAGTAGTTCTCCATCGAGGCTCGGGGATGTACCGGTAGCAATGTGGTTAATCTCTCTCCCTATGTACTTCAATACAATGATCTCATGAGCTGCCTTACATGATTGAGATTCATATGATGATGCTTGTAAGCTAGATGTCATTATGCTAGTCAAGTGGGTTTTACTTATGTGATCTCCGGAGACTCCTTGTCCCACGTGTGTATAGGTGACAGTGTGTGCACCGTGTGGGTCTCTTAGGCTATATTTCACAGAATACTTATTCACCGTTATGAATGGCATAGTGAAGTGCTTATTTATATCTCTTTATGATTGCAATGTGTTTTGTATCACAATTTATCCATGTGCTACTCTAGTGATGTTATTAAAGTAGTTTTATTCCTCCTGCACGGTGTAATGGTGACAGTGTGTGCATCCGTGTTAGTATTTGGCGTAGGCTATGATTATGATCTCTTGTAGATTATGAAGTTAACTGTTGCTATGATGGTATTGATGTGATCTATTCCTCCTACATAGTGTGAAGGTGACAGTGTGCATGCTATGTTAGTACTTGGTTTAGTTGTGTTGATCTGTCATGCACTCTAAGGTTATTTAAATATGAATGCCGAATGTTGTGGCGCTTGTTAACTCCGGCTTGAGGGAGCTCTTGTAGCCCTACACAACGAATGGTGTTCATCATCCAACAAGAGAGTGTAGAGTATGCATTTATCTATTCTGTTATGTGATCAAAGTTGAGAGTGTCCACTAGTGAAAGTCTAATCCCTAGGCCTTGTTCCTAAATACTGCTATCGCTGCTTGTTTACTGTTCTACTGCTTGTTTACTTCCTGCAATATTACTACCATCAACTGCACGCCAGCAAGCACTTTTCTGGCGCCGTTACTACTGCTCATATTCATTCATACCACTTGTATTTCACTATCTCTTCGCCGAACTAGTGCACCTATTAGGTGTGTTGGGGACACAAGAGACTTCTTGCTTTGTGGTTGCAGGGTTGCATGAGAGGGATATCTTTGACCTCTTTCTCCCTGAGTTCGATAAACCTTGGGTGATCCACTTAAGGGAAACTTGCTGCTGTTCTACAAACCTCTGCTCTTGGAGGCCCAACACTGTCTACAAGAATAGAAGCACCCGTAGACATCACCATGCACTATAAAAGATGGATTTTTCATGGAGAACCATTTAGTGATGATGAAAGCAATGAAGGTGCTTATGAAAGTGACGATTATGATAGTAGTGAGCAAGGCAGCGACAATTTTCATGATGATGTGGACACTATGGTACATGATCTAGAAGAGTCTGGTAAGAAAGGTAGTTCTGAACCTAATCTTTACGCTAAGCTGATTGAAGAAGCGAAGCGAGAGCTTCATAAGGGATGTAGCACTACCTCTAGGTTGATGTTCATTATAAAGATGCTATACATCAAATCATACAACCGCGTCACAAACAGAGCTTTTGATCAATTTTTTGGTGTCTTATGTGATTCTTTGCCGGGGGTGAGTTTTCCCAGATCTTACGTCGAAGCTATACCCTTTCTGATGTTGGGCTTGGGTATGAGACTATTCATGTATGCAAGCATGATTGTGCTCTGTTTTGGGGAGATCATGCTAAAAAATCCCATTGCCCTGTGTGTGGACTTTCTAGATGGAGGGACATGGAAGGAAAGAGAAAGGTTCCTCATAAGGTGCTTAGGTACTTTCCTATAATCCCAAGGTTGCAAAGATTTTTGTTTCAAAGGAACTGTCAGAAAACACAAGGTGGCATAAGGACAAGAGGGTTGGTCAGGACAATATAATGAGGCACCCAGCTGATGGTGAGGCGTGGAAGTTCTTTGACAAAGAGTTTGATTGGTTTCCTAAAGATGCACACAACATCAAGTTCGGGATTGCGACATATGGTTTCAATCCATTTGGAAATATGAGCGCCTCATAAAGTATGTGGCCAGTATTTGTTATTCCATACAACTTCCCACCTTGGATGTGTATGCATCAATCAAATTTCATGATGTCATTGCTTATTCCTGGAAAATATCAACCCGGAAAGGATTTTCATGTATTCATGCAACCACTTATTAATGATATGATTAAGCTTTGGGATGGTGTGGATACTTTTGATGCATGCACAGGTAGGGATTTTCAGTTGCATGCTGCGTTCATTTGGTCAATTCATGACTACCCTGGATATGCCACATTATCTGGCAGAAGCACGAAAGGGTATTACACATGTGTACATTGTGATGAAAATCCTTGCTTTGAGAAACTAACCAACAAAATTGGTTATGTTGGCCATCGTCGATTCCTTCGCAAAGATCATCCTTACAGAAAGAGTAAAGTTTTCAATGGTAAAATAGAGGACAGAGATCCACCAAGAAAATTCACACAATAAGAAGTATTGCAGAAGATAGACATAGTTAAGGATACAGAACCTGGCAAAAACCCTGGTCATAGGAAGCGAAAACGTACAATGGAAGGTGAACCGAACTGGCACCTCAAGGTTAGCTTCTTTGATCTACCATATTTGTCAAAACTGAAATTTGTGCACAACCTAGATGTGATGCACATTGAGAAGAATATATGTGACAGTATCCTTGGTACCCTTCTTGAACTAGAGGGAAAGAGTAAGGACACACATAATGCTAGAGTGGATCTTCAGACATTCAAAATAAGGAGAAAATATTGGATGGAACCTGTGGGAAGTAGATATGCCAAGCCACATGCACCATGGACACTTACTAAAGAAAAGAGAAGAAAGTTGTGCAGGTATCTTGCCAATACTAGGTTCCCTGATGGATTTGCTGCAAACCTGTCAAGATGTGTGGATGTGGATGGTGGTAAAGTACACAATTTGAAGACACATGATTGTCACATACTGTTGCAGCGTGTGTTGCTAGCTAGTCTTAGAGGTGTTGCACCACGTGAAATGTATGAGGCAGTAGCAGAACTGGGAAGATTTTTTAGAGAGTTGTGTTGCAAAACACTGAGAGTTGATTTGCTTGAAAGAATGAAGGTTGAAATTGCTTTAATTCTTTGAAAGCTTGAGAAGTTATTCCCCCCTGCTTTTTTTGATGTCATGGTCCACTTAGCAATTCATCTACCTGGTGAGGCAATTCAAAGGGGCAATGTTCACTATGGATGGATGTATCCTATTGAGAGAAGACTAGGGTACCTGAAGAAAACAGTGCGCAACAAATCTAGGCCAGAAGGTTCAATTGCCAGGGGATATATTGTTGATGAGTGTTTGTCATTTTGCTCAAGATATTTAGATGATCACATTGAAACGAGGTTAAACAAAGCTGAAAGAAACCAAGATGATCGTCGAATAGTTGGACCACATGAGTTTGGTATGTTTTCTGACGGGGCTAAATGCTTGGGTTAATCATCTTTGATGCATTTTGAGAAAGAATTCGACGGCATGGTTTGGTATGTTCTATCTAATTGTGATGAGGCTCAGAGCTATATAGAGTAAGCTTCATTTATCTAATTCAATATTTATTCACACTTTTGCATTGTATGATTAATACTTATGTATTTCATTTATAGTGATTTCCGTGATGAATTAAGGAGAAAGGGGGTAAATAACCTGGAGAAGGCAGTTCAGAAAGAATTCCCAGGCTGGTTCAAAAACCATGTGAGTAATATGAAAAATGCACCAGAAGATTTGCGCTCACTAGCAAAGGGGCCAGAACCAAGGGTAGTAGTACATTCAATCTGCAATGTTAATGGTGCAAGATTCCGAACAGTAGCTCGTGAGAAGCATCTAAGCAGTCAAAACTCAGGAGTCGTGACTACGGCATATATAGGTGACAATGAACAAGAAATGGAATACTATGGTGTTCGCACTGAAGTTCTTGAGTTGCGTTACATGGCGAATGATCATGGAGATAGGTCAGTATTTTTTTCGCTGTAATTGGTTTGACCTTGCAAGCAGGACTTCGAAGATGAAGGATGATGGATTCTTCAAAAGCGTGAACACTACAGTTTTATGGTGTAAGCATGCCCCTTTTATTTTGGCTAGTCAAGCTAATACATGCTTCTACTTGGATGACACTGAATTTGGGGAACCTTGGAAGGTGGTTCAACTCTTCAGAGATAGAAATGTGTATAATCTTCCAGAAAAAGATGCACAAGGGAGCAGCAGAAGATAGTTTTTCAGAAGATTTCATTGTCCATCAATCTGAGAACAATGAAGATGAAGCTGAATTCGAAGATCAAGAGGTTGTTTCATCTGATGAAGTGGTACATGTCGATGCTCATATTGTTCATGAAATATTACAAGGAAGAAATCATGAAGTAATAGACAGTAGTGATGATGAACAACAGGTTGACAAAGCAGCTGATGAGGATGCAGGAAGTGAAGATTTTGACAGTGATGATGACCAGTAGTCCATGTAGTTTTGAAACCTAGATTGTAATTTTCTTTTGCATTAACTTCACAACTTTATCAGTATAATTCAACACATCATAGTTAAGAACATGTAGGTGACATATATAACTTGATCCAAACTTACATTGCCAACACTAATTTGTTCTGCTCACATAGTAATACTAGCAGGTTCACAAAAGTAAGATCAGAAACACACATATTTGTCTTACCGCTCACTAAACTATAATTTCAACATAGTTGTCCTAGCATTCCCATAAACCATGTACCTGATAAGTTAGATCAGTTGTCATGACCACGGCGACGCTTGCGCTCATTGTTGTCCCAACTTGGGATGAGTGGCCTCTAGGGATGCAGTCCCTGGTTCACTATAGTCACAATGCGGGCGAGTTCATAGGACACATAACCATCAATGGAAGCATACTCCAGGTTCATATCGGATAGAGGCTTCCATTCCCAGTAATTATGGCCTTCGAATTTGTCGTGGTCCGTCACAAACTTATCCTTCATGCCGGCGTACTTGGGGTGGATGAGCTCGGAACCCATAGTAGCCATGCCAGCCCTGTTACCATAACCTGGTATTTTCAACATATCCTGGAGGTCCAGATGCTTTCCAGTTGGAATATACAACCATTTCTTGTAAAGCAACTTGTGGTCAGTCCTTATGTCCACACCTACAAATGTGACATCCTTATTCTTCAGGAATTGCCTTAGCAGGTATATACTGTCCTGGCCACCTACATTGGAAAAATTACAATAAGATTGTTTACAATATTGTGCACTAAGAATTAGCAATATGGAACTCATAGGTTCATGAACAAGCAAGCCGGGCTTGCAACATTTAAAGATCAAGAGGTGGAGCATGTGTTAGTTTAAAGTGTTACATATTATGCAGAGAACCCATCTATAGAAGTACAACAAAATCGGCTGAATATATAGAAGTACAACCAAATCAGCAAGATATCATATTACCTAAGAACAGTCGAATCCCTAGAATACATACCTGATCAAGTGGAAGACGAGAACGTGCTCCCTCAAAGCTATCTGCATGACTGCAATTTTTTCCTACCGGAAGTCGTACTCAAGATCGAGGCCGACAAACTGGTACCTCTCGTCCTTGAGCCACTCTAGGTACATGTCGAGGATGCTTTCGACGGTGCTTATCTCGTGCGTGTACATAGCCTGGATCCAAGTGTCACCATGCGCATGGAACTGGTGAACCTCCGTGGTCCGCTTGTCGTCGTCCTTCTCCCGGAAGACAGGCTCGAAGTTTGCGGTGGATGATGCTGCCCCTCCCATGGTGTGTTAGCAATGGCGGAGAGATAGGAGGAAGAGGAGAAGGCAACCGGCGCTCTTGAGAACTGCTGCCTGACAAATCGGAACTACCAAGAGAATAAGTGGGGATGAGAATAAGTGCGTTTTTTTACAGTCGTTCCACGTGTGAAAGAGTCTCTGCTGAGGAAGACGACTTAGAGGAGAAGGCAACTCGACGACGATTCGTTTTTTTCCAAGTTTATTAATTTTTGCTTGCGCATTGAAACCAGGTGTACTGACTCCTATCTACCTTGCATTAATCAAGGGCTGTAACTACCGGCCCAACCTTGCATTTAATTATTTGTTTGTCATTTTAGTACAAGTATAGTGGTAATTAACGAACTCCCACATTAGTTGTACACCAGTATAACTGCACACATTAAAAAAGTTAAGTAAAACTTTCAAACGATAATTTCATAGCACAAGATCACACCTCAATGTATTACAACCGGTACCCCATCTTGTAATGGTGCACAAATACAAGTCTTTAACGCAAATATGAAATTATTCAGGACAAATAAAATTTCCCTAAAACTACTCAAAAAACTTCAATATCTGGAATATGGAAAACAAACAGATAGGTGCCATGATCGCCAAGGTAGAGCATCATGAGCATCTTGTGTCCAATTTCTAATGTAGCTTCATGCGCCATGAACTTGTCCCATCTATTAATGCAGACACGTCCATCTTTTTCATCAGGAGAAGTGTTGTACGTCGATGTTATCCTTGTGCCAAAATTACCAACAAGCGTAATACCACCACTAAGTGCCATGTCTTGGGGAAGTAGACGACGAGGCAGTTTCGGTTGGAATTTTTTTTAGACTTCACATAAAAAATAATAAATTATATTAAAGAATAACTAATCAGTACTTACCACAAAATTCTTGTTTAAGTTGGACCAATTGAACTTATGCAGCAGTCCATAAGCTCTTCCAAGAATGTAATCTCCTGCATCATTATGTTCTACATAAACTTCAAGCTTGTTCACCTTCGTAATGACCGTTTCCATCATTCTCCAATTAACATCGGTTCCAACAGTTGCAACGAGGTTATCAACTATTAGTCTCTCTCGAGCACCCAATTTGTAGTATGCTACAAATGAAATGTGGTGCACAAATTAAATTATGCATACATCATTTGGCACATTAAAATAAATCAACAAGTATATATTTAGGAAACCTATAATGGAATTAATTAAGAGCTAGATATATTACTTGGATGAACGATAGGGTAATGTCCTGAAACAACACGGCATGAAACCAAACCCTTCAATTCATCAATGGAGAAAAACACCTTCCGGCCAATATGAACGCAATATATTCTACAAAACTCCTCCCATGCATCACCACTAACGGTAGTTGTTTCTGCTTCATTCGTAACCATGAACCCAAATTTAAAATTCTCTGGTGTAAGAAATGAAGCGTGGAATATCGTCTTTTCATCTTTGTTCACTCCATATTTTTTGAGGAAAAGTGATCTTGCGTAGCATGGTAGAATCTACATGTATAACATAATTAGAGGAGGCAGATGCCTGAATGGAATAATAACAGATCACCGCCTACAACATTTCTCTAGTACATGTAAGTCCCCTAGATATGAAATAATAGATAAATGAACATACGTAAACAATGTGCGAGATCATATGGATTTGGATAACAGATCGTACCGTCTTCTTCTCGAATCCAGGATGTAGGGTGAAATCGAAATACTTTTTCATCAAAGTCGCGGCAGCGCACAAACCCTTAGTGTCAAAACAAACACCACACTACATAGTACACAAATAGGACTGTGAGTACAATCGCTCAGATCTACAAAACATGCCGACTATTTTCAACCCACAGAAAAAAGTACCAACCAGACGGAGGTCATCTCGCATTGGGAAAGATACATACCTGCACATTCGCCAGAGCTCTCCTTATGTACGTACTACCACTGCGACGACGTCGGTAGATGAAAGAGAGGGAGGACAGAAAAGAAGAAGATGGCTGCGACTTCGGTAGAGGGAGCATGCGATCCAGACCGTCAACGGGCCTTATATATATAGCTCCCAAGAGTGTGTGTATTGCTCCGAAGATTGTGGTTTTTTTTCACCTAACAACGAAATTTTCTCCCCCAGTCCACAAAAAAAAGTCGTGTTATTTATTTGCATGTATATTTTGCGGCCGATTTGTGCCCAAAAAAAATTAAGAAATTATTTTTGGAATGTAATAAGTACAAACCTTTTGCGGCAGATTTTCCTCTAGTGCTATGCTATTCTCAATGTTTTTTTCTTGACTGCGAATTCAGTTTGGATTGATCGAGTTCAGTTTTAGTTTTTCTTGCGTGTGAGTTCAGTTTGGATTTCCAAGCATGTTATTTTTTATCCACCTTATTATCCACACGTAGACCAAAACTCAAGGTTTCACAACAATTGAACCTCTTTATCATTTTTTTTGAAATTTAAAGTGTTTGGTCAAACCTACGTTGCCAATGTTTTTTTAAATCACACACACTTTTGTGGGATAATGTGGTGATGCCAAATCGAACTAGCATGTGCTCCCAATTCTATGAGTATCCTGCTTGGTACTTGCTTCACAAATGGTAGCCTCCAGTTGAGTTTGATTGTGAATTCAGTTTGGTTTGAGTTCATCAAACCAAAATGGCTACATAATATTGATTCATCACTACCAATGTGGTGATGCACCCATGTGCCAAATTTCACACCATTTGAACTAAGATAGATCAAAAAAGTGTGCACGGGTGCCTATTTAGGGTAGACGGGCATGACCGCTGAACTACACACTCATCACTTCCTCTAGTGCTATGATATTCTCCATATTTTTCCAAGCATATTTTTTTTATCCAACTTATACACACATTGACCAAAACTCAAGGTTTCAGAACAATTCAATCTTTTTTTTTGAAACTTAAAGTGTTTGGCCAAACCTAGGTTGAGCAGAGCCTACAAAGAGTTTGCCAATGTTTTTTTAAATCACACACACTTTTCTGGGATAATGTGGTGATGCCAAATCGAACCAGCATGTGCTCCCAATTCTATGAGTATCTTGCTTGGTACTTGCTCACAAATGGTAGCCTCCAGTTTGAGTTTGATTGTGCATTCAGTTTGGTTTGAGTTCATCAAACCAAAATGGCTACATATCATGATTTCATCATTACCAATGTGGTGATGCACCCCTGTTCCAAATTTCACACCATTTGGACTAAGATAGATCAAAAAAGTGTGCACGGGTGCCTGTTTAGGGTAGACGTGCATGACCATTGAACTACACACTCATCACTTCCTCTAGTTCTATGATATTCTCCACATTTTTCCAAGCATGTTATTTTTTATCCAACTTATTATCCACACATTGACCAAAACTCAAGGTTTCACAACAATTCAACCTCTTTTTCATTTCTTAAAAATTTTAAAGTGTTTGGTCAAACCTAGGTTGACCAGAGCCTACAAAGAGCTTGCCAATGTTTTAAATCACACACACTTTTTTGGGATAATGTGGTGATGCCAAATCGAACCAGCATGTGCTCCCAATTCTATGAGTATCCAAATTGTAGTTGCTTCACAAATGGTAGCCTCCAGTTTGAGTTTGAGTGTTTTCTTTTTGGAGTTTATCAAATCAAACTGCTTTTCTGTGGTAATATGGTGATCCAAAATGAACAGCATGTGCTCCCTATTTTTTGAGTTTCCTAATTGGTACTAGCTTCACAAACCAAACCCTATCGTTAGTTTGAATTTGAATTTTTTGATGCAGAGATCGTTTCGTGGAAAAATATTCCCTCCTAAAAATTGACTAAAAATTTGGGTTCCCTCCCTTTTTTCCTTTTCATTAGGCCCGCTAAAAACAACATTCACGTAATTATCTCCTCCCACTGCCTCTAAATATAAATACTCGCGCCCACCCATATTAGTGGACGGTATAAAAAAGAAAACGAGCGCTTGTTATGCATTATTGATGCCTTGGATATTAAGGCCGAGACTATCCCTCTATCCTCATCTGAGAGGATGGAGCTCAAGTTGGCTAATGAAAAATTAAATATACTTAGATGCGATGAAGAGACCAAATGGGCTCAGAGAGCTAAGGTTAAAAATGTCCAATAAGGTGGAAATAACACTAGGTATTTTCATCTTATTGCTAATGGAAAATATCGTAAAAACAAAAAAAAAATCAGCTTGAACAGGATGAGGGAATTATTGTGGGAGAGGAAAATCTTAAGGTTTATATTACTGAATACTATAAAAAGTTGTTTGAGGCTCCTGAACATACTTTCTCCATGATGGAGGATCAAACTCAGAACATCCCTCAACTTTCTAGTGAAGAGAATGGTCTTTTGGTGGCTGACTTCTCCATGGAGGAAGTGCATGAGGCCATTGCTCAAATGGAACATAATAAAGCTCCTGGCCTGATGGTTTTCCGGTGGAGTTTTATCAACAATTTTGGGACGTGATTAAACTTGATCTTATGGCTCTGTTTAAATGCTTTCAAAGTGGGACCCTCCCGTTGTATAAGTTGAACTTCAGAGTTATTACTTTGCTCCCCAAAAAGGAAAATATTATCCAAATTCAGCAATATAGACCTATCTGCTTACTAAATGTTAGTTTCAAGATTTTTACTAAAGTAGCAACTAATCGCGTATCTGATGTGTCTCATAAGGTGGTCAGACCCACTCAGACTACGTTTATATCGGGAAGGCATATTCTCGAGGGAGTAGTCGTGCTGCATGAGGCTATTCATGAGCTGCATAGTAAAAAGCTCGACGGTGTGCTTTTTAAAATTGATTTTGATAAATCATACGATAAGGTTAAATGGCAGTTTTTGCAGCAAGTTCTGCGCATGAAAGGTTTTGACCCGGTTTGGTGTGATCCAATTAGGCACTTTGTGCAAGGGCGGAGTGTGGGAATTAGGGTTAATGATGATCTCGGCCATAATTTCCAAACTAGAAAAGGATTAAGACAGGATGATCCTCTATCTCCTATTTTGTTCAATATAATTGCTGATATGTTGACTATTGTTATTGCTCGTGCTAAAGAGGAGGGGCAAGTTGGGAGTCTTCTCTCTCATTTGGTAGACGGAGGTATCTCGGTTTTACAATACGCCGATGATACTATATTGTTTATGGAACATGATATTGCAAAGGCAGTTAATATGAAATTGATCCTTTGTATTTTTGAGCAATTATCGGGACTAAAGATAAATTTTCACAAAAGTGAACTTTTCTGTTTCGGTAAAGCAAAGGATATGGAGTATCGATATATGCAAATTATGGGATGCGAGTCCGGTGTTTTGCCGATTCGGTATCTCGGAATACATGTTCATCACAGGACTCTTCGAAATGCGGAGTGGAATCCTGTTGAGAGTCGATTTAGTTCCAAGCTTGGATGTTGGCGGAGTAAATTACTCTCATATGGTGATAGGTTGGTCCTTATTAATTCGGTTCTGACAAGTCTGTCAATGTTTATGCTTTCTTTTCTGGAAATTCCGAAAGGGGTTAGGAAAAGACTTGACTACTTTAATTTTGGCAATCGGACGATGATAAGAAGAAATATCGGTTATCTAAATGAAATATACTATGTAGGCCAAGAGATCAAGGCGGACTGGGTATTGAGGTTCTAGAGCTAAAGAATAAGTGTCTACTCAGCAAATGGATGTTTAAGCTTCTTACGGAGGATGGTATGTGGCAACAATTGCTACACAACAAATACCTTAAGAACAAAACTCTAGCTCATGTGGAAGTTTAACCGACGGACTCGCCTTTTTGAAAAGGTCTTATGCGTGTCAAAACAAGATTTTTTCACTAGAGGTGCGTTCAAAGTTGGGAATGGCTCAACTGTGCGGTTTTGGGAGGATGTATGGCTTGATGATATGCCTCTCGCGCAGCAGTACCCGTCTCTCTATAATATTGTTCAACATAAACATGTGTTAGTTTCAAATGTTTTGGCTCAGACTCCTCTTAATATATGCTTTAGGAGGAGTTTAAATGATCACAAATGGTATGAATGGTTGCATTTGTATCAACGGTTAATTTCAGTGAATTTAGTGCAACAGCCGGATACCTTTGTATGGAAACTAACGAATTTTGGTCTTTTTACTGTTAAATCTATGTATCTTGATTTGATGAATGAGCATACTAGATTTCTTCGTAAATACCTTTGGAAACTTAAAATTCCATTAAAAATTAAAATATTTATGTGGTTTCTTCATAACAAAGTTTTGTTGACTAAAGATAATTTGGCTAGATGGAATTGGAATGGTTGTCAAAAGTGTTGTTTTTGTGATTCTAATGAAACCGTCGAGCATTTGTTTCTTTCTTGTCCGTTTGCAAAGATTGTGTGGTGCATGGTTTATTTTGCTTATAACATTCTCGCTCCAACTAATATTACTAATATGTATGGTAACTGGTTAAATGGAGTAAGCAAGGATGATAAGGCTAGGATACGAGTTGGTATTTCAGCCTTGTGTTGGTCCATTTGGACATGTAGAATTTACATTGTAGGGGACCAATTTTTTGCAGGTTATTCGCCGAGCTACCCACTGGATTCAGCTATGGGTGTTCTTGCTCCAGAAGGATCACGGGAGGCTATGGTTACTGGATGCAGCCGGCTGCTGACGGTTGCTCAGGACTTCTTTTTTCAGGCTACTGGGTGGCAGCATACTAGCAGAGTATCAAATGGATAGTTTCTTTATGTGGTTGATGTTTCTTTGGTTACATGTATCGACCTTGTCTGATCCATAATTGTAAACTTTAAATATTACGTATTTGTAATTTTAATAAAGGAAAAGCCGTGCGCATCAACTGATGCAGAGGCTGGGGCGATGCTCCCTTTTCGAAAAAAAAATTACACAGACTCAATTCCCATTTTACTCTGTGGAAGAAAGATCGAAGCACCTCTGAAAACTTGATTCTATATGTCTGCTTTCTGCTCGTACCGATAGAACTCGCAGCTCAATCCCCGTAATACGTAGCTATGCTTTTTTGATTTTTAATTTCGCCGATCACTTCGCCGAGAGAAGAAAACTCGCGGGCGCCGCCCGCCGCAAACATTATATATATCGTCAGTGCTCTCGTCTTTCGGAAAGGCAGCATGGTGCTAATTAAGCTGTAACTTGTCATTCACAGCACTTAACCAAGTAATAGTACTACCTCCTTCTCATACACTCAATATAACTTTGATAAAGCAAGAAAAATTAAAGCCCAGTAAATAAATATTGAATAACGCGGATCATATGAGCCGAACAGCAAAAGTATACCATGTGTATAAGCACATTTCTATTTATTTTCCCTAAGATCACAGTAGTGCACTCTTGTGGTGAAGTTTGCGAATTTGTATAAATGTATCGGTACTAGCAAACAGTTATGCTACAATATGCATTTTTATGGTAAAAACATCAGAACATACGGCGAAAATACAGCACACAGTAAAATGGATGTGCTCACGCATAAGTGTATTTAATTTGTATCCAACTTTTGTCCGTGCTCACTTTTTTTGGGGAAACATATACAATGCAAACATTCACAACTACGTACATATATTCACCCCTATGAACACACGTACGTATATCCTACCCTTATGAGCATCTCCGAAGATTGAGTCGAGAAACTGACCGGTAGATCTTCATATTGACGAAGTCATCATGGACGCCTCGCTATCGACGGGAACATCGTCTCCCACTAAAACATATTCCGTACTTTATAAAACAGCAAAGCGTCAAACCTAATGTTTGATTACATATGTAGTATAAAAAACATGGAAAGGGTTAAGTTGTTATGACCAAAAGAGGTTATATTCTTGTACGCACTTATATTCCTAGAAACATTTGAAGTATAGCCGGCCTATCATTTACTTTTCAACACTAGTAGGGGTATAAATCGATAGGATAATTTCGGCGCCAAAACCGGCCCTGAATCCGTTTTAAGGTGTCCATATCGATTTTAAAGAATTCGGTGAATAAGGATATCCGATTTCGAAGTGGTGCTCCGGATACGGAATAAGATATGGTATGGCAAATAGCACGAGGATATGGATTATCCGATATTTAATTAGGATAATCAGAAGGTTTGAAACCGGATAATCCGATTTTTGAGTCAAAAGCCAAGGCTAATTCACAAGGTACGGTTAGTAGTTATTGAGTTCTCCAATTCAATTTGCGAGCATGTTTGGCTCTAAATTCTATCAATTCTTAAGTTTTAACGTAAATTGTGTCTCTATTTTCTTAACTACACAAGACTAAAATTTTAAAACCCTTTCAAAAAATTTAAAAACTATAACTATCTACCGATGAAAGTATATATCCGACTATGTTTATTTTCGAACCGAGTCTGCTCCGTTTCCGGTTCGAATCAACTGTCCGATATATCCGCAATCGAATTCAAAACTGATCAATATCCGCTCCGATTCGATCCGTTTACACCCCTAAGCACTAGTGAGTCCAAACTTGCACACCTTAATTGTCTAGGGATAAATTTATCAACTGTGTAGGTAGCTTCTAGTAGAAGCATCACATTTATTTCATTTATTCCCTATATATGTAACTAGGACAAAACCCATCAGTTGTTGCGGCTCACATTTGCAAATAAGCAACATTTTATATGTTTAAATGTGTATGCCAATCGAATTCAACTTGCATGAAATCATTATTTACATTTGTTTTGTACCTATTAAACGTGAGTGGTTCATCGAACTTGAGTTCGGCATCTAGTTCTTGACGCTATGAAAAACTTCATTCTAAATTACATAAATTTTACGAAATAGCATGGATCCATGATCGCTTTATTCGTACATCACACAGATAAAATTTAGACATTTTAGCCACAGTGTGAATCTAAAAGTGAAAAACAAAACTCAATTGGACAGAAAGTTAGCATAGCATGCCTAAAATTGCGCGAAACATATACATAGTAAACCAACAAGGATTGTTAATCTTCTCGACGGTTTTCTGAACATTCCCTGATTGAACTGTCCTTTTATCTACTTCCGAACTGTGATGGTCACCAATCTCTGTTCGCTGCAGCAAACCTGAAGTATTACAAAAGTAGTAGTATAAGTATAGCCGCCCTATCATTTACTTTTGAACACTAATGAGTTCAAACTGGCACGCCTTAATTATCTAGAGAAAAAATTGTCAACTGTTTAAGTAGCTTCTAGAAGCATCACATTTGTACCCTTTCTTCCATATGTATATGTAAAGTGCCAAAACAGATACTCCCTCTGGCACTAAATACTTATTGCAAGTTCAATAAATTTAGATATATTTTACACTAGAGCTAGAGTGAGCATTTGAATTGAATAAGTTTATATTGTTGCTAATCTTGTCACTCGGCCAAGCCAGCGCCCAAAGAGCTGACCGAATTGAGGAGACACAATATGAAAACCTGAGAGCTGTGCAGAAACCCTACCAACCGGCAAAGCATATATCCCTTAACTGGCCACATATATAGATGACTCGGTATGAACAGTGAAAAGCTCATCTAATTAAACCTGAACAAGCTTGGGGTTGGCATGGCATAAAGTGTCCAAAGGTTGTGTTACGAAAAAATCCATGCTACATTACGTGTTATGGTCCCCTAAAAAACGTGTTATGGAAAATACATGCTATTTATGCTTTGGTCTATAACGTGAAAATATCTTGAAATTATCTAAAACTTTCAGAATGGGTATGAACATATATCTATGTACACCTTCTACGAAAATAACTTAAACTTCATATTAGCCTTGTATCTTAAAGGTTTGTCCATACACAAGTCATCACATTTTGAATTTCACGTCTGCTAAAGACTTATGAGGTTAAGGAACGTAACACCAAACTACTTTGCCTTTACCGCATGATTTTTTAATTTCAGTGTTGTCTTCCTCTATTGTTGCCAGCGACGATAGGCTGGGTGGCACACATGAAAATGTTAGCAGCTACGATGAGTGTAGTGCTGTCACAGAGAAGAACTTGTGGTCCATGGATTATTTAGAGGAAAAAACCAGTTGGGGGACTTGGATAGGTGATAGGTAAAGTCTTTGTCTGTAGATGGGGCGATGAGACATACCCCCTCTGGTCTTTATTAATTGACTCACTAGATGATACCCCGCGCGTTGCGGCGGGATTTATTAGCGATGTATATAATAAGAATTCATATCTATAGCTTGGAAGGTTTGATGTAAAGCAACACATTTCATTATTCAAAAGTCAGTAAAAATCCTATTGCATGGCCTGAGTACTTGATGAGTGCATTGTTTACTATCCAAGGTCTTTGTAGATCTTTTTGTCGCCACAAAGGATAGTCCTGGCATGCCTCTTTCCATTTTTGATGTAAACAATTGTGAAGGGCGTATGATCTGATCTAAGTATTCTTGTGATGTCAGCACTTGGAGGTCCCTTTGTTTGCCCTCTTGTAAAGTTAGATGCAGGGGCGGTATAATGTCCACAAGTTTTTGTATTCCCTCGGCATATATCTTGCTAACTTCTATTTGTCGATTAGGTGAAGAAGGAAGTATTCACGCGGTGGGCCTCATTAGTGTGCTCGATATAAAGAAATGTGCATGAATGTAGCAACGTGAAATATAAGCAAACATGTATGGTTGACTGCAATATCTGTTTTTGCCTCTCATTGTTGCTCCATGTATCGCTGATGGGAGAGGCGTGTGTGTTAAAAGTTGTATGTGCATTTTGATATGGACAAATTAACTGGTATTGTTCTTCCTGTTGTAGAGAGATATGTTGTGGTGCCTTAAATTGGGTACGGGTTGTTAAATCAGCTTTAATATGAACGTTTTTGCAAAAAAGAAAATTAAAAGCATAGAATTAGTATATATTAGGCTTTCAGTTTTCCTAACAAACAGCTAGCTGTTTTGCAATTGGCAAACAGACACTTTTTGAGCTTCCGAATCTCGGTGCAATCTGTCTTGTTTGTCTTCTTCATTTCCTTTTCAGTTTTTATTTTCAACTTCATTATCTGTATGAAGCGGCCAAGAGCTTTGTCTCATGAGGAACTGAGGATGCGGACGCATGCCAGAGAAGGACGCGGCCTCGCCGCATCCTACTCGGCCGGCGTTGGAGGGGACGGTTGCTGCGGGGACGGCGTGTCGTGCTCTGCCGGTGGTCCTAGGGCGGTTGATGCAGGGATGCCACGTCTTGCTCGGTCGGCGTCGGGGGCGGCATTGACGCCGCGGTCGCCGCTAGCGGCGATGGGAAAAGTGGCGGCTCGTGTCTCTCCATCCAACAGGGAAGGGGTAAGCGAATCGCGAGCGCGGAAGGAATGTTCGCCGCCGGCGAGATGCGTAATTTTCCTCTGTCTTCTCTGTTTCACTCGCGAGCGCGGAAGGAATGTTCGCCGCTGGCGAGATGGTTAATTTTCCGATGTATTCTTTGTTTCTCGATTCGTCGTCTATTTTGGAGCTGCATCAGGTGAGTAGGAGTGGGGATTCTACGTTTGATTTTGAGTTGCATCAGATGATGTTGAGGATTCATGTGGAGGTAGCGGTCCTTTTATTTTTGTACTGCTCGATTATTTGGGCGCTAGATTGTTGGACATGCTGCTCATTGTTCTGACGATTTTCTGTAGATGGTGATGTGGTTCTGTAAGTGGATGTAGATATCTAGATGTTGATTCGTATGTGGAGGTAGCCAGATCGATGGAGGTAGCTAGTCAGATATGGGGGTTCAGTA
Organism: Lolium rigidum; assembly: GCF_022539505.1. NCBI lineage: Eukaryota > Viridiplantae > Streptophyta > Magnoliopsida > Poales > Poaceae > Lolium > Lolium rigidum. Next base: position 11,108 of record NW_025901009.1, on the reverse strand, counting down.
TTCATGATGATTTTTGTAATGCGATGTTTATTTTTCAGGGTATTGTGTTCACATGCTCAGTTTGTAGGAACTAGTTTAGGTTTCAGAGGTTTTTGTGTGTAGGTTGAGTGTGATAAATTCCAGGTTTTGAAGATGATAAGGTGATGATTTGTTCATGTAGAATCTGGGTTATTCAGTTCTTTGTGTAGTATGTGTCTTCATCTTACTAGATGGATGCTAGTATCAGCATTGTATATACATAGTATAATGGAAATTGTGGTGTTGAACTTGGTATAATACTTTTGCCTCATTTCCTTTCCCTTGTTGTACTTGTGTGTTAGTTAGCTGTCAAGCGACCAGTGCTACTGAACTAAAGCAGACCCCTCCATAATTTCTATTTCAGAACTGAAATGCAAATCACATAGCCTAAATTACCTTGGCTAGGCACCAGTTTCACACGAAGGCAGCATCCTGATGCTATCTAAATCTGGCATTGGACCGCGGTGACTGGAACATGGCGTGAGGTGCAGCTTAGCATCCTCCTCCTCGCCGTCACATAGATTGTGTGTCGCCGCCATGGGCCACAAATTCCAACCCCATTGACATAGTGATCTGGTCATTAAACTCTAAAGTTTCCACTTGAAGTTCTCTTTGGATGGTTCAGAGAGATGTAGCGTCACGGAGGTTGCATGTCTTCAGGCTTACTAGATAGATGCTAGTTTGAACCTTGCATCATTGAATAACCCTGTGATATTCATATGTATGTTGTATTTTTTCTGTCCTTATTTCTCTTATTTCAGCATTTCCTCATTTCCTTTGTTTCTCATTCTCATGGTCTTGTAGCTCTTATTTGTTCAGTCTTAAGTCTCTCTTTCTAGTAGCTTAGTGTGTCAGTTTATCTCAGTTTCAGTCTTATTTGTTGAGTCAGTCTTCTCTCAGTCTTATCATTTCCAGTTTATCAGTTTAGCAAATATTTGTTCAGTCTTATTTGTTCAGTTTATTTCATATTTTCAGTCTTATTTGCTCGATCGTTCTTTTCAGTCTTATCTTTCGTGTTGAGTATGAGTTTTCTCGGTCGTTCTTCAGTTTTCAATCTCTAAGGTTATCTTATTCCCTCTGTCCTCATTCCTCAAATTATTTCAGTTTGATCATTTTCTCTTTTTCAGTATTTCAGTCTTTCGAGGTTATCTTATTCTCTTTGTTTTCATTTATGTAATATGTCTTCATTCTCTCTCCCACTCTTTCTTTTTCTCAGTTTCCAAGTCTTTAGTTTGCAACTTGAGTTTTAGTTATTCTCAGTGTCCTAAGTCTTTATTTCTTTATTGTTATTTTCAGTCTCTGTCTTTTAGAATTATCTTCTTTCAGTCTCTTATTTCTCAGTGTTTCAGTTTAGCAATGATTTTCTGAGCACTATCTTATTTACCCTGCCAGCCTTCTATGAGTGTTAAGATCCTACAATTTTTTTCTTCAGTATGTCGGTATCTTACTTATTGATGAATGAATATTCAAGGCTGATGACTTATATATTTCTTAAGTTATCATTTTCTCCTCTCACTTAGTTTTGTTTCTCACAGAATCTTTGTGCCTCATTTTATTTCTTAATGTATATCATGAGCTGCTTATTTCTTTAATGCTTAAGTTTCTCAGTCCATCTTATTATCTCAAGTTCTCAGTATGTTATTCAATGTTTAAGTTCACAGTTATTTCTTAAGCATCAGTTTTACATTTCCTGAGCTTTTCAACTTCTCATTCCATCTTATTAGCTCAGTTGTTCAATGTTAAAGTCTCTCTTCCAGCCCACTAGTTGTCTCTTCCGCCGTTCTCAGTATCTTGTTTCTTTGAGTTTCTAAAGAAAGAATTAAGAAACATCTTTATTTTAGTTTTTAAGTCTCTATTTTATCGGTTAGCCTTTCGTCCTTCAGTTTGTCTACCTTTAGGTTCTTTGAAAGCATGACTATTAAGTATCTCTGTTTGTTTAGTATCTCAGTATGCTCAGAATTAGTGATTGAGTATGTTCATCACCATTCAACATTTTTTATTTTCCTAGACCGAAGGTGTAGTTCACTATTGTGTAGCTAATTAGGTGAGTGGCTTGCGACCAGGCCTAGGTAGCTCATGAGTAGATACTTAGTTTGGTGATGTGCTTGGGAGGCTCTGTTTTCTTCTCCAGCGTCAAAATTATTGGCACCTTCTATACCAAAATATTTCCCCTTTTATGAAAACATGATAAGATTCGTAGTAGTATGCATGTCCCTTTAGTCAGTCAGAGCTACCTAAAACTCTGTCAATTATTGGCTTGAGTTAGCGGAGCTTGCCAGGAAAAGCTGGGCGGGCCAGCAGGCTTAAAATGACTAAAATGGGCTGCTATTGGGCTAAAATTACCAATATGTAGGCAGGAAATCTCTAAAGTTGGGCGGGCCATAGCCCGGTTTTGTTTCAACTAAGATCCGCCCCTGCTTGAGTATTGTCTAGTGTCAATTAGATTCAATTTAGTAATGCTTTAGCCCCTAAAACTCTGTTCCAAACTTTGAAATTCAGTTGTATATCTCTTATTTTGCAGAGTCTTGGATCATTGTCTAATTGATTTTCCTTATTTTTTACGCGCTTTCTCAGAAGATACCAGTTTGTCATCTTAAGATTTTCTGATAAGACAACAACATGCTACTTAGCGGCAAACCTGAATGAGCAATTTGGTCCATAACGGAAATTGCATGAGCTCCCTAACCTGCAGGCACCACCAAACCTGGTAAGTGTCACTTGATTCAGCAATCATCCGCCACTATATGTTCAATTTCACCTTGAATATGTATTTCTGTGTGTCGGCTCATCGGGGAACTTACACTGTGAGGGCAACAAATTTTGATGACCTTGCTGATTTGTTTTCATCGGTTAAATGCTAGTTACCTTGGTTTCTTCATTTTCTTTGGTGGGCTTTACTATTTGTCTCAGTATAATGGTGTGTGTGTTTTGTTCTTGTATTAGTTCAGTTTTTGCACCTTTTTTGTTGATTGCGAGGAGTAATTTGTATATGTTATGTTTGTAGTTAAAACAAGAGTTCTGAAAAGCAGGTGTAAAGCCAGGTTTGTCTCAACAGTCCTGAAGGCAACTTTTGTTAGTACACATATTTTTTGCTAAAACAGTTCTTAATCTGCCAATAGTTTTGAATTGGGATTTGACAGGACGAATATGATAGGTGTTAAGGGCGTTCAGGAACATACCCGTTTGTTCAGAGATTTCAGAGAATCCGAAGTAGAATCTGTTTGTCTTTCTTCTTATTCTGTGCTTGGAGTCCTAGATCTGATTCTTCATGTTCTTTTTCCTCCTTTTTTGCAGAAAGAAACATCGGCTTCTTTTGCCTGGAAGGATTGGGTGGGTGAACTCATGGATTCTTTGCTTGCTGTTGCTGGACAGGAAGGTTGAGCTGCAGTTACGTGTTCTACAGGGATTTCATGTTAGCTGTTTTTTTGAGCAGTTAGCTTGCACGTTTTGGGGCCTTAATGTGGGCTGAGGCAATGAGCCGTTGGAACTCAATTGAAATGAAATCTGTCTGTCTAGGGGACAGAAAACAGACACCTTTTTTGTGAACTGTATCATTTTCATTGAGGGTCTGAGTGGTACAGCTGTCATATTTTGATTGGGCATAAAAAGTGTCTGTTTTTTAATTGAAAAAACAGCTAGCTGCTGTATAGGCACTCCCTAGGCTTTTTATGCTCATGATGCCCAGGGACACTGCCAAACAAAGTTGTATAAACCTGAGACGAAATGAATGGAAGCCTTCTCTACTGCTCCTTCCTTTCAAGAATAGCACAACAATAAAGATATTGCTACTTAAGTGGAGAGAATGAATTGAAACAAAAGAGATGAATATCATCAATGGCAAGGAAAAGGCATGAAAAAAATAAACAAAAACTAACAATAATAGAGGAAATTGACGATTCAAAGATAATCACAAAGAGTAGTTGCCTTTTGAGACAACCATGATGGCCGCTGGAGCAGTATACATGTCTTGGTCAGCCTCTCCTACTTAGTGCCCTAGAATAACTTTAGTTGTTGTATCAAGGATAGTAGACAACTGACCGTCAAAGGGTGCAGAATCACGCGATGTTCCTAGTGTTTCTTGTACCTTACAACAACAGAAAAAGAGTAAATACAGAAAAATAAAAGCATCCTATATGTTGGTGTTTGAAGAATTGATGTAGATGATTCCTCATTTAATCTTCGACGTACTGACCGTTCTTCTATATCTGTTGTAGTTTGATCAATATGAAGCTCATGGCAATTGAATAAATTGATAAGTATATCGGTAAATATGAGACATGTTGACCCTTACTAACCTCTATTCCTATGGTGGGCGCGACGGCGCGGGTTATTGGAAGAAGAATGGTTTAGTTGAGGGGTAACAACTGGTTGTGACTGACGGAAATAGTCATCCAGGACTGCGTGAGACAGAATTCCTACCAATATGACTCGTGGTATTTTCATAATCTTCAGAGCTATCTATCTTTGGAACTACACACGGGCGTATTGAAAAGAAGCAGGTACTGTTGTTCTGGGTACTTTGATGGAAGATTGAAAGAGAGCAAATCACAATGCATTTAATTAATTCAGGGAAAATTTCACAATACAAATGCATTACAATAAGATCACGATTACTTAAACAGATGATGCATGTGCCCATCCAATGTAAATGAATATTTAAAACCATGATATTAGAGCTTTTCGTACCAATGCATGATTACGAAAATAGATGATGGATGTGCTCATCCAACGTAATAAATTTAAGATTAGGAGATTACAATTTGCGTACCGATGCAATTAGGTGTTCCGCAGCGTCCATAGATGGTACAGGCCTCCTAGCTTTAGCGAGCAAATCCACAATCCAATAAATCCAAAGAAATCTGGGGGATTGAGGTAGATCAGAATCCAATCAAATCAGACGCAGAGGAAAAAACTTCATGTTGATTTGAAGCCGGATCTCTTGAGCGTATGTAGGCTGTACAGGTCTCCTAGCTTCATCCGTCCGTAGCCAGTACAGGGCAGAATCCAATCAAATCGGGCGCCGAGAAAAAAACGTCAATCAGATTTGAAGCCGGATCTCAACCTGGCAGAATTGAAAGACATGTTGAGGGATTGAAAAAAACTAATAAGGAGGATTGAAATGGGGGGCGGCCAGGTACCAGCTTGGAGGCCGCGGGCAGAGGTAGCGCCGCGAGGAGGCCGGCGTGCTCGATGCAGATGGAAGCATGCCCTGGTTTTTAACCCGGAGGAGGCGGCGGATGAGTTCTAGCCTCGTGGGGAGTTTCCAGTTGTTGAATGCTGGGAGTTATATGATGCCTTCATGAGCATTTGTGAGGAGGAGGCCGCACGTCGGACCAGCCCACCAGCCCACGTATGAAGAATGGAGGGACGGAGCGACCCGACGTGAAAATTGTTAATCAGGTGACGTGGCTTGCTGTGAGATCAGTAAAATGGGGCCATCTATTAAGAAAGAGAAGATTAGTATAAAGTTGAACTAAATCCAAGTCAATTAAAAGAGACCGGAGTGAGTACCACATAACGTCTCACGCAGGGGTGAACGGGAACACCAATCAGAAGGTAGCTAAGGGCGTGTTTCGTTGCTCACACCAATTTGGCCCATTCTGGCTCTATTGCCTTGTATGTTCTGCCTGATGCATTCTTAGAGCCACGTTCATGATATTATTATGTTTCCCACAATGTCTTCACTTACATGAAAATACAAACATAAGCCTTATGTCTTTTTTCGCATGCGTGAGCTCCTTTGATGCAAACTTCAACTGTTTTGTTGCATGTATCGCGATGGTTGTTCGCACCTCTTCTCAACATGATGAGCTTACCTTCTTTTTGTTTCCACACCACCACACTTTTAACTAACATGTAGCTACATTGTTTAGGACCGTCAAAATAGATAAATAAAAGAGTCTTGAGGAATGACAAGATGATGCTACAAATAAAATTAATTTTTAAATGTCTGACTATGTGTAATGAATTTAAAGAAATCCATAGTACCCCAAACATTAAAATGAATTGAGAAGTTATAATTGAACAAACTCGGAATTGATTGTCATGGAATCGCATCATCGATATGCCTCCTTTTTTGTGTAGAACTCATCATGAACACAACGAATGTACAAAAAACAAGACGGTAAGAGAGTACTTGATAGAGAGGGATACAAAGAGACACATTGTCACATCCCAAAAATTTGGAATGTGAAAATAAAATAAAGTGAGTGTTTGACTGTTTGTCATATTTGAAATTTCACAAAGAATTAAAACTTTTGTGTTTATTAAAAAGGTATTTCCAAAAATAGAGTTTTAATAAACCTTGCGTTTCAAAATATTTGCCAATAATATTCTATTTTGTTCGGAGGATTTTGAAAATTATAAATATTATTTTGTGAAAACATTAAATCCTAAAAATGGCACTTATAGCCACATAGACATGTATGTCAAAATTTGATTTTATAAAGTTTATATTTTTGCCTCCATTTTGGTCTCTTATTGGAGTATTTTTCATAACGAATCCAACAGTACCTCATTTGCATTCTTCCGATTTTTTTTTGAAACGGCAAAGTGTATATTCAATTTATGTTCAAAAAAAATCAAAGGGCGCCGGCCACTCCGGCCCAGCCCCGGCCACCAGGCCGCTCGATGCGCCCCCGGCCCACTCCCCAGCGCCACCTCGGCCCAACCCCCGCACGCTCGCCCCAGAGCGCAGCGCGCGCACGCGTATGCCACGCCGCACGAAGCCCACGCCTGTGCAATAAACCTGGACACGCCCCAGCACTATAAATAGCCCCAAAGGAAGCTCCCAGGATGCATACACCATAGCTGCGCTCTATCCTCTCCCTCCCAGCTCGCTGCTGCTCTATCTCTCTCAGCAGCGCACGCACACGCAGCAGCACGGCACCATCATCGACGTCCTTCAACATTTCCGCCGCGGTAATCCCATCTTTCTTTCACGTTAAGTCTGAATCTAAAGTGTTAAATCAAAGTACTTAGTCGTGTCCCCAGTTACGGACAATTTGAGCGAACTGATAAGGCACATGTTCGAAAGTCTCCTCATCCCAACTTCTTAAATAAAATTTGATGGGTGAACAGGGAAATGACAATTGGTGTAAGTGACAATCGGCTAGTAGGTCCCGTGCCATGTCTATGGTCTGAGTCTACAGGGGTAGTTCGCCCAAACCAAGTTGATCATGGGTAGGAGGATTCACCGGGGCTTTACCGGTGGTTTCCAGGTTCATTGATTTCTATCAATGGTACCGCTTAATTAGTATGAAATAAAATGATTTGACAAATGATACGAGAAAGCTGGCTTTATGCAAATATGCCGGAGCTCTACCAGCCAAATGTACACTTAAGTGTTAGGTCGCCATTTGAGTCCACTATAGTGTCATCTTGCCAATACAATTCAAATGTATTGACCATTCGTGGCTGTAACTTTTCATGTTGCAGATGTTTTGAAAGATGAGTGAGTTACGATGGTTAGGGTTACGAGTCTATCCTCAACATGCTCGCTTCGTGGCACATGAAGACGAAGGACTCCATGCTCGTCTATGTTTATTCGTTGTGAAACTCGATGATATGCTAGCCTTGTGCTATGCAATTTGTAATCCTTTATGTAAATTCTGGATCATACGATGTAATAAAGACCTTTGTTTCTTGGTATTACATCTTGTACTGTGTGTGCTAGCGATTGATCCAGGGACTAGCACAGATACGCACAGAGATCGGCACCTTAAAAGGTGAGGTCGCTATAGATGGTATCATAGCATTGTGTTGACCGTAGGTTCGTGATCCTAGATTTGGATTAGAAATTGGAAGACCCTAGGATGAAAAATATGTCTAATCCAGTTTTTATTAAGTTGATGTTTGAATTTTGAACCTCTTGTATTCTTACCTACTTCACCTTCAAAAATGTTCATCTTACTTTAGATGGCCTACCTCTTGAAAACCCTAAAAGAAGTCTATGATGTCCTTGTGTGTGAAGTGAGAGATTGATGTGCTTCATATGTTATTCGTCGACTCAGCATGATGCACTTCATGGAAGACCAATGAAGAACTTGAAGAAAGACTCTGATACAAGTTGCACAACACCCAAAGACAGATCGAAGAAGATGAAGATGAAACTTGAAGCAATTTGGTAGAAATAGACCAGAACACCATTAGTTATCTTTCATAGGACCAACGATATAGAAATAACACCTTGATCATACCAATTTGTGGTATGACCATACTAGTTTGGTTGTGTTTGAGCTATGTTGCTTGATGCTTGTTAGATGATTGTTGTTTGATGAATTGCATGATTTGCATGTTTGGGTAGGAACCATCTTTAGAACCTTTCCATCTATTCTCATCTATACCAACCCAGAAAAATGTTTTCTCGGCAATTCTCCATCAAGACAACATTAGTGAAGTCAACATTGATGTTTCCTATCAAGATGAAGAAAGGAAGAGTGTGAGGTACGCAAAACCCTAGGTAAGGATCGATAGAAATGTTTTCAAAACAGTTCAATAATGTGATTGAAACATTGATTCAATTTTCCATGGAAGTTTTTGTCAAATTTGTGAGGTCGACCAAGAGTTGGAATGCGAGATGAAACAAACTGAATACAAGGTAACGACTGGGTACAGGATGGATTGATCACCATTCCTACTACTCTTATTATTCGCTTTCGTAATATTGACTTTACGAATCTAGAGAGACATGCCTACAAAAGAGATGTCGGCGAATAAGCCTGGACCTTAGGGTGGAGAAATATTATACCCTTATAGTATGGCAAGTGCTGCCAAGCGTAGGACTACAACGAGATTGAAGATCCAATCACTAGTTGAAGATTAGAAGAAGATTGTCGAAGACACCAACAAGAAGTAGGATGAGGACAGTTGTGAAGTCCCCTCATCTTGGTCTCCTGATAGATCCAAAGGGTTACCCATTCTGTCAAAAGTAGTTCAACCACCAGCTCATATGAAGCCAAACTATGAGGAAACCTACTCAAGTCACCTTGAAGAGTTTTGTTATTCACTATATGTGAATAAACAACCCTTATTGGAGGTCATAAGCCATAGATATTTCAAGAGATGATCCAATGCCAAGTCACTCCCTAGTTGAGCCGACTATCAACCCAAGACCTAGACCACCCACAAAAGCTTCTTTTAAGGGTGGTAGCACACCTCGACATATGCCAAACCTATTTTCTTTCTACCCTCTTCAAATATTGGGGATGAGATTTCTTTCAACGGTGGTAGTCTGTCACATCCCAAAAATTTGGAATGTGAAAATAAAATAAAGCGAGTGTTTGACTGTTTGTCATATTTGAAATTTCACAAAGAATTAAAAATTTTGTGTTTATTAAAAAGGTATTTCCAAGAATAGAGTTTTAATAAACCTTGCATTTCAAAATATTTTCCAATAATATTCTATTTTGTTCGGAGGATTTTGAAAATTATAAATATTATTTTGTGAAAACATTAAATCCTAAAAATGGCACTTATACCACATAGACATGTATGTCAAAATTTGATTTTATAAAGTTTATTTGTGTCTCCATTTTGGTCTCTTATTGGAGTATTTTTCATAACGAATCCAACGGTACCTCATTTGCATTTTTCCGATTTTTTTTTTGAAATGGCAAAGTGTATATTCAATTTATGTTTAAAAAAAATCAAAGGGCGCCGGCCACTCCGGCCCAGCCCCGGTCACCAGGCCGCTCGACGCGCCCCCGGCCCACTCCCCAGCGCCACCTCGGCCCAACCTCCGCACGCTCGCCCCAGCGCGCAGCGCGCGCACGCGTACGCCACGCCGCACGAAGCCCCCCCCCCGCCCCCAGCTGCCACCCCTTGCGCGATTTTCGCTCGCATGAATTCCGGCCACGCCTGTGGAATGAACCTGGACACGCCCCAGCACTATAAATAGCCCCAAAGGAAGCTCCCAGGACGCATACACCATAGCTGCGCTCTCTCCTCTCCCTCCCAGCTCGCTGCTGCTCTCTCTCTCTCTCTCAGCAGCGCACGCACACGCGCAGCAGCACGGCACCATCATCGACGTCCTTCAACATTTCCGCCGCGGTAATCCCATCTTCCTTTCACGTTAAGTCTGAATCTAAAGTGTTAAATCTAAGTACTTAGCCATGTTCCCGGTTACGGACAATTTGAGCGGAATGACAAGGCACATGTTCGAAAGTCTCCTCATCCCAACTTCTTAAATAAAATTTGATGGGTGAACAGGGAAATGACAATTGGTGTAAGTGACTATCGGCTAGTAGGTCCCGTGCCATGTCTATGGTCTGAGTCTACAGGGGTAGTTCGCCCAAACCAAGTTGATCATGGGTAGGAGGATTCACCGGGGCTTTACCGGTGGTTTCCAGGTTCATTGATTTCTATCAATGGTACCGCTTAATTAGTATGAAATAAAATGATTTGACAAATGATAGGAGAAAGCTAGCTTTATGCAAATATGCCTGAGCTCTACCAGCCAAATGTACACTTAAGTGTTAGGTCGCCATTTGAGTCCACTATAGTGTCATCTTGCCAATACAATTCAAATGTATGGACCATTCGTGGCTGTAACTTTTCATGTTGCAGATGTTTTGAAAGACGAGTGAGTTACGATGGTTAGGGTTACGAGTCTATCCTCAACATTCTCTCCTGTGGCACATGAAGACGAAGGACTCCATGCTGTCTATGTTTATTCGTTGTGAAACTCTGATGATATGCTAGAATTGTGCTATGCAATTTGTAATCCTTTATGTAAATTCTGGATCATACGATGTAATAAAGACCTTTGTTTCTTGGTATTACATCTTGTACTGTGTGTGCTAGCGATTGATCCAGGGACTAGCACAGATACGCACAAAGATCGACACCTTAAAAGGTGAGGTCGCTACACACATCTACCTATGTACTTCGTGTCTGACAATCGAAAGTAAGAACTTACAACATGACATTTGTGTAGATTGACGAGACGAAGCTATTAGCACAAAGAAACATTGAACATCTTGATCTTGTGTGGTAAATTTTATGAGTTTCAACCAACTATACCTGGAATTGATTAACTGCTGATATAGAACCACATTGTCAATGTGCATTTTTTTCGTGTCACTAGTAGA
>NW_025901008.1:0-43620 GCF_022539505.1 Lolium rigidum | reverse complement strand
GGAAAATGCATAAATATGACATATAATGTGTATAAAACATGTGAGTATCATCATAAAAGTAGCATGGAACATAAGAAATTATAGATACGTTTGGGACGTATCAAGCATCCCCAAGCTTAGTTCCTACTCGCCCTCGAGTAGGTAAACGATAACAAAGATAATTTACGAAGTGACATGCTATCATAATCTTGATCATACTATTGTAAAGCATATGAGATGAATGCAGCGATTCGAAGCAATGATGAAGATAATGAGTAAACAAATGAATCATATAGCAAAGACTTTTCATGAATAATACTTTCAAGACAAGCATCAATAAGACTTGCATAAGAGTTACTCATAAAGCAATAAATTTGAAGTAAAGGCATTGAAGCAACAGAAATGAAGATAAAGTTTCAGCGGTTGCTTTCAACTTCAACATGTATATCTCATGGATAATTGTCAACATAAAGCAATATAACAAGTGCAATAAGTAAACATGTAAGAATCAATGCACACAGTTGATACAAGTGTTTGCTTCTAAGAAAGAAAGAATAGGCAAACTGACTCAACAATAAAGTAAAAGATAGGCCCTTCGCAGAGGGAAGCATTGATTACTATTTTTGTTCTAGAGCTTTTCATTTTGAAAACAAGAAACAATTTTGTCAACGGTAGTAATAAAGCATATGTGTTATGTATAAGACATCTTATAAGTTGCAAGCCTCATGCATAGTATACTAATAGTGCTCACACCTTGTCCTAATTAGCTTGGATTAACACTGATTATCATTGCATAGCATATGTTTCAACCAAGTGTCACAAAGGGGTAGCTCTATGCCGCCTGTACAAAGGTCTAAGGAGAAAGCTCGCATTGGATTTCTCGCTTTTGATTATTCTCAACTTAGACATCCATACCGGGACAACATAGACAACAGATAATGGACTCCACTTTAATGCATAAGCATTCAACAACGGTTATTATTCTCATAAGAGATTGAGGATTAGTCTGTCCACACTCGAAACTTCCACCATGAATCATGGCTTTAGTTAGCGGCCCAATGTTCTTCTCTAACAGTATGCATACTCAAACCATTTGATTGTGAGAACCGCCCTTACTTGAGACAAGACGAACATGCATAGCAACTCACATGATATTCAACAAAGGTAAAAGAGTTGATGGCGTCCCCAGAAAACATGGTTACCGCTCAACAAGCAACTTACTAAGAAATAAGACACATAAGTACATATTCTTCACCACGTTAGTTTTTAAGGCTATTTGTCCCATGAACTATATACTGCAAAGGCAAAGAATAGAAGTTTTAAAGGTAGCACTCAAGTAATTTACTTTGGAATGGCGGAGAAATACCATGTGGTAGGTAGGTATGGTGGACACAAATGGCATGGTTATTGGCTCAAGGATTTGGATGCACGAGAAGAATTCCTCTCAATACAAGGCTAGGCTAGCAAGGTTGTTTGAAGCAAACTCAAGTATAAAAGGTGCAGCAAAGCTCACATATGAACATATTGTAACTATTATAAGACTTTATATTGTCTCCTTGTTGTTCAAACACCTCAACCGAGAAAATATCTAGACTCTAGAGATCAATCATGCAAACCAAATTTTAACAAGCTCTATGTAGTTATTCATTAATGAGTACAAGGTACATGATGCAAGAGCTTAAACAAGATCTATATGAGCACAACAATTGCCAAGTATCACATTATTCAAGACATTAAACCATTTACCACATGCGGCATTTTCCGTTTCCAACCATATAACAATGAATGAAATAGTTCAACTTTCGCGATGAACATTAAAGATGAAGCTAAGAACATATGTGTTCATACAAAACAGCGGAGCGTGTCTCTCTCCCAAACAAAGAATGCTAGGATCCGATTTATTCAAACAAAAACAAAAATAAAAACAAACAGACGCTCCAAGTAAAGCACATAAGATGTGACGGAATAAAAATATAGTTTCACTAGAGGAACCTCGATAAGTTGTCGATGAAGAAGGGATGCCTTGGGCATCCCCAAGCTTAGACGCTTGAGTCTTCTTAAAATATGCAGGGATGAACCACGGGGGCATCCCCAAGCTTCGACTTTTCACTCTTCTTGATCATATTGTATCATCCTCCTCTCTTGACCCTTGAAAACTTCCTCCACACCAAACTCGAAACAAACTCATTAGAGGGTCAGTGCATAATTCATATATTCAGAGGTGACATAATCATTCTTAACACTTCTGGACATTGCACAAAGCTACTGAAAGTTAATGGAACAAAGAAATCCATCAAACATAGCAAAACATGCAATGCGAAATAAAAGGCAGAATCTGTCAAAACAGAACAGTTCGTAAAGACGAATTTTAAAGTGGCACCAGACTTGCTCAAATGAAAATGCCCAAATTGAATGAAAGTTGCGTACATATCTGAGGATCACGCACGTAAATTGGCAGATTTTTTTGATTTTTCTACAGAGACTACTGCTCAAATTCGTGACAGCAAGAAATCTGTTCCTCCGCAGGAATCCAAATCTAGTATTGGCTTTACTATCAAAGACTTTACTTGGCACAACAATGCAATAAAATAAAGATAAGGAGAGGTTGCTACAGTAGTAAACAACTTCCAAGACTCAAATATAAAATAAAGTGCAGAAGTAAAATAATGGGTTGTCTCCCATAAGCGCTTTTCTTTAACGCCTTTCAGCTAGGCGCAGAAAGTGTGTATCAAGTGTTATCAAGAGATGAAGCATAAACATCATAAGTTGTTCTAATAATAGAATCATAAGGTAACTTCATTCTCTTTTTAGGAAAGTGTTCCATACCTTTCTTGAGAGGAAATTGATATTTAATATTACCTTCCTTCATATCAATGGTAGCACCGACAGTTCGAAGAAAAGGTCTTCCCAATATAATGGGACAAGATGCATTGCATTCAATATCCAAGACAACAAAATCAACGGGGATAAGGTTATTGTTAACCATAATACAAACATTATCAATCCTCCCCAAAGGTTTCTTTATAGCATTATCAGCAAGATTAACATCCAAATAACAATTCTTCAATGGTGGCAAGTCAAGCATATCATAAATTTTCTTAGGCATAACGAAATACTTGCACCAAGATCACATAAAGCATTACAATCAAAATCATTGACCCTCATCTTAATGATGGGCTCCCAACCATCTTCTAACTTTCTAGGAATAGAGGTTTCAAGTTTTAGTTTCTCTTCTCTAGCTTTTATGAGAGCATTTGTAATATGTTTTGTAAAGGCCAAATTTATAGCACTAGCATTGGGACTTTTAGCAAGATTTTGTAAGAACTTTATAACTTCAGAGATGTGACAATCATCAAACTCTAAACCATTATGATCTACAGCAATGGGATCATTGTCCCCAATATTTTGAAAAATTTCAGCAGTTTTATCGGTTTCAGCAGTTTTAGCAGTTTCAGACAATTTTGCACGTTTTGCACTAGGAGTAGTAATATTGCCAACACCAATTATTTTACCATTGATAGTAGGAGGTGTAGCATCATGTGAATCATTAACATTACTAGTGGTGGTAATAGTCCAAACTTTAGCTACCTTATTCTCTTTAGCTAGTTTTTCATTTTCTTCTCTTTCCCACCTAGCATGCAATTCGGCCATCAATCTAATATTCTCATTAATTCGAACTTGGATGGCATTTGCTGTAGTAACAATCTTATTATCAATATCCTTATTAGGCATAACTTTCAATTTTAAAAGATCAACATCAGAGGCAAGTCTATCAACCTTAGAAGCAAGAATATCAATTTTATCGAGCTTTTCCTCAACAGATTTGTTAAAAGCAGTTTGTGTAGTAATAAATTCTTCAAGACCAGGGGGTACACTCCTATTATTGTTGTAAGAATTCCCATAGGAATTACCATAACTATTACCATTAGCAGAAGGATATGGCCTATAGTTGTTACTAGAATTGTTCCTATAAGCATTGTTGTTGAAATTATTATTTTTAATGAAATTCACATCAACATGTTCTTCTTGGGCAACCAATGAAGCTAAAGGAACATTATTAGGATCAACATTAGATCTACCATTCACAAGCATAGACATAATAGCATCAATCTTATCACTCAAGGAGGAGGTTTCTTCAACAGAATTTACCTTCTTACCTTGTGGAGCTCTTTCCGTGTGCCATTCAGAGTAATTTGTCATCATATCATCAAGAAGCTTTGTTGCCGCCCCCAAAGTGATGGACATAAAGGTACCTCCAGAAGCTGAATCCAATAGGTTCCGCGAAGAGAAATTCAGTCCTGCATAAAAGGTTTGGATGATCATCCAAGTAGTCAGTCCATGGGTTGGGCAATTCTTTACCAAAGATTTCATTCTCGCCCATGCTTGAGCAACATGTTCATTATCTAATTGCTTGAAATTCATTATGCTACTTCTCAAAGATATAATTTTAGCGGGAGGATAATATCTACCAATAAAAGCATCCTTACATTTAGTCCAAGAATCAATACTATTTCTAGGCGGAGATAGCAACCAATCTTTAGCTCTTCCTCTTAAGGAGAAAGGAAACAATTTTAATTTTATAATGTCACCATCTACATCCTTGTACTTTTGCATTTCACATAGTTCAACAAAATTATTAAGATGGGCAGCGAGCATCATCAGAACTAACACCAGAAAATTGCTCTCTCATAACAAGATTCGAGTAAAGCGAGGTTTAATTTCAAAGAATTCTGCTGTAGTAGCAGGTGGAGCAATAGGTGTGCATAGGAAATCATTATTATTTGTGCTAGTGAAGTCACACAACTTAGTATTCTCAACAGTACCCATTTTAGCAATAGTAAATAAAGCAAACTAAATAAAGTAAATGCGAGTAACTAAATTTTTTTGTGTTTTTTATATGGAGAACAAGACAGTAAATAAAGTAAAGCTAGCAACTAATTTTTTTGTGTTTTGATATAATGCAGCAAACAAAGCAGTAAATAAAATAAAGCAAGACAAAAACAAAGTAAAGAGATTGGAAGTGGAGACTCCCCTTGCAGCGTGTCTTGATCTCCCCGGCAACGGCGCCAGAAAAAGTGTTGTTGCCGTGGGAGTTAGCAATCTCTGTGGTGTAACTTTTTCTTCAGATCCCCAGCAACGGCGCCAGAAATTTGCTTGATGCGTGTAGTTGACATGTCCGTTGGGAACCCCAAGAGGAAGGTGTGATGCGCACAGTAGCAAGTTTTCCCTCAGAAAGAAACCAAGGTTTATCGAACCAGGAGGAGCCAAGAAGCACGTTGAAGGTTGATGGCGGCGGAGTGTAGTGCGGCGCAACACCAGGGATTCCGGCGCCAACGTGGAACCTGCACAACACAATCACAGAACTTTGCCCCAACGTAACAGTGAGGTTGTCAATCTCACCGGCTTGCTGTAAACAAAGGATTAGATGTATAGTGTGGATGATGATGTTTGTTTGCGAAGAACAGTAAAGAACAATTGCAGCAGTTTGTATTTCAGATGTAAAGAATAGGAACGGGGTCCACAGATCACTAGTGGTGTCTCTCCCATAAGATAACAGATGTTGGGTGAACAAATTACAGTTGGGCAATTGACAAATAAAGAAGGCATAACAATGCACATACATATATCATGATGAGTACTATGAGATTTAATCGGGGCATTACGACAAAGTACATAGACCGCTATCCGAGCATGCATCTATGCCTAAAAAGTCCACCTTCGAGTTATCATCCGAACCCCTCCAGTATTAAGTTGTAAACAACGAGACAATTGCATTAAGTATGGTGCGTAATGTAATCAACACAAATATCCTTAGACAAAGCATCGATGTTTTATCCCTAGTGGCAACAACACATCCACAACCTTAGAACTTTACGTCACTCGTCCCAGCATTTAATGGAGGCATGAACCCACTATCGAGCATAAATACCCCCTCTTGGAGTCACAAGTATCAACTTGGCCGAGCCTCTACTAGCAACGGAGAGCATGCAAGAACATAAATAACATATATGATAGATTGACAATCAACTTGACATAGTATTCAATATTCATCGGATCCCAACAAACACAACATGAAGGATTACAAATAGATGATCTTGATCATGATAGGCAGCTCACAAGATCTAACATGATAGCACAATGAGGAGAAGTGATACGTCTCCAACGTATCGATAATTTCTTGTGTTCCATGCCACATTATTGATGTTATCTACATGTTTTATGCACACTTTATGTCATATTCGTGCATTTTCTGGAACTAACCTATTAACAAGATGCCGAAGTGCCAGTTCTCGTTTTCTCGCTGTTTTTGGTTTCAGAAATCCTAGTAACGAAATATTCTCGGAATCGGACGAAATCAACGCCAAAGTTCCTATTTTCATCGGAAGCATCCGGAACACCCGGGAAGGACCGGAGGGGGGCCACGGGGCCACCAAACCCTAGGCCGGCGCGGCCGAGAGGGGGCCGCGCCGCCCTATGGTGTGGCCCCCCTGTCGGCCCTCCTGCGCCGCCTCTTCGCCTATATAAAGCCCCCTGGATCAGAAAACCCGATACCAATTGACGAAACCCACGAAACCTGCCGAGCCGCCGCCATCGCGAAGCCAAGATCCGGGGACAGGATCTCCGTTCCGGCACGCTGCCGGAGCGGGGAAGTGCCCCGGAAGGCTTCTCCATCGACACCGCTGCCATCTCCACCGCCATCTCCATCACCGCTGCTCGCTCCCATGAGGAGGAGTAGTTCTCCATCGAGGCTCGGGGCTGTACCGGTAGCTATGTGGTTCATCTCTCTCCTATGTAGTTCAATACAATAATCTCATGAGCTGCCTTACATGATTGAGATTCATATGATGATGCTTGTAATCTAGATGTCATTATGCTAGTCAAGTGAGTTTTACTTATGTGATCTCCGGAGACTCCTCGTCCCACGTGTGTAAAGGTGACGAGTGTGTGCACCGTGTGGGTCTCTTAGGCTAGATTTCACAGAATACTTACTCATTGAATGGCATAGTGAGGTGCTTATTTATATCTCTTTAAGATTGCAGCATGTTGTATCACAATTTATCCATGTGCTACTCTAGTGATTTGTTATTAAAGTAGTTTATTCCTCCTCGCATGTGTGCAAAGGTGACAGTGCGTGCACCGTGTTAGTACTTGGTTTATGCTATGATCATGATCTCTTGTAGATTATGGAGTTAACTATTGCTATGATAATATTGATGTGATCTATTCCTCCTACATATGCATGAAGGTGACAGTGTGCATGCTATGCTAGTACTTGGTTTAGTAGCGTTGATCTATCTTACACTAAAGGTTACTTAAACATGAGCATTATTGCGGAGCTTGTTAACTCCGGCATTGAGGGTTCGTGTAATCCTACGCAATGTGTTCATCATCCAACAAAAGTGTAGAGTATGCATTTATCTATTCTGTTATGTGATCAATGTTGAGAGTGTCCACTAGTGAAAGTGTAATCCCTAGGCCTTGTTCCTAAATACTGCTGAGTTACTACTGCTTGTTTACTACTGCTGCGTTACTACTACTGCGTTACTACTGCTTGTTTACTGTTTTATTGCGTTACTACTGCTGCAATACCACCACCATCAACTACACGCCAAGCACTTTTCTGGCACCGTTGCTACTGCTCATACTCATTTATACCACCTGTATTTCACTATCTCTTCGCCGAACTAGTGCACCTATTAGGTGTGTTGGGGACACAAGAGACCTCTTGCTTTGTGGTTGCAGGGTTGCATGAGAGGGATATCTTTGACCTCTTCCTCCCTGAGTTCGATAAACCTTGGGTATCCACTTAAGGGAAACTTGCTGTCTTGTTCTACAAACCTCTGCTCTTGGAGGCCCAACACTGTCTACAAGAATAGAAGCTCCCGTAGACATCAAGCACTTTTCTGGCGCCGTTGCCGGGGAGGAAAGGTAAAAAGGCTCTCATACTACGGTCTCAGGTAAAGTATTTTTCTTGCGCCGTTGTGTGTGTGCTCAAAGCTATTTCCTTTAGATCCTGCAATTGCATCTTGTTGTTTCTTGTTTACACTAGTTTGGCATAATGTACAAGAGTGAGCTTCTTATTCTATTTCCTGATTTAAAACATGGATTGTTTGATGCGAAAATTAAAAAACCTATGAAATCTTCTTTGCATGCTTGGTAGTAATATTAGTATGAACGCTTTGAACACCATTGTTGACAATAATATAGAAAGTTCTAAGCTTGGGGAAGCTGGTTTTCATGATATTTTTAGTCCCCCAAGCATTGAGGAGAAAATTTTCTTTGATGATACTTTGCCTCCTATTTCGATGATTATAATGATAGTGGTCTTTTGATGCCACTTACTGCTGAGAGTAAATTTTGTTGTGATTATACTATGCCTCCTACACTTGATGAGAATAATAATGATAGCTACTTTGTTGAATTTGCTCCCACTACAACTAATAAAATTGATTATGCTTATGTGGAGAGTAATAATTTTATGCATGAGACTCATGATAAGAATGCTTTATGTGATAGTTATATTGTTGAGTTTGCTCATGATGCTACAGAAAGTTATTATGAGAGAGGAAAATATGGTTGTAGAAATTTTCATGTTACTAAAATGCCTCTCTATGTGCTGAAATTTTTGATGCTACACTTGTTTTATCTTCCTATGCTTGTTACTTTGCTCCTCATGAACTTGTTTATTTACAAGATTCCTATGCATAGGAAGCATGTTAGACTTAAATGTGTTTTGAATTTGCCTCTTGATGCTCTCTTTTGCTTCACATACTATTTCTTGCGAGTGCATCATTAAAACTCGCTGAGCCCATCTTGATGGCTAAAAAGAAAGAACTTCTTGGGAGATAACCCATGTGTTATTTTGCTACAGTACTTTGTTTTATATTTGTGTCTTGGAAGTTGTTTACTACTGTAGCAACCTCTCCTTATCTTAGTTTTGTGTTTTGTTGTGCCAAGTAAAGTCTTTGATAGTAAAGTAAGTACTAGATTTGGATTACTGCGCAGTTCCAGATTTCTTTGCTGTCACGAATCTGAGCCCACTGCCCTGCAGGAAGCTCAGAAAATTATGCCAATTTACGTGCATGATCCTCAGATATGTACGCAACTTTCATTCAATTTGAGCATTTTCGTTTGAGCAGGTCTGGTGGCCTAATAAAATCCATCTTTACGGACTGTTCTGTTTTGACAGATTCTGCATTTTATTTCGCATTGCCTCTTTTGCTATGTTGGATGAATTTCTTTGATCCATTAATGTCCAGTAGCTTTATGCAATGTCCAGAAGTGTTAAGAATGATTGTGTCACCTCTGAACATGTTAATTTTTATTGTCCACTAACCCTCTAATGAGTTGTTTCGAGTTTGGTGTGGAGGAAGTTTTCAAGGGTCAAGAGAGGAGGATGATATACTATGATCAAGGAGAGTGAAAGCTCTAAGCTTGGGGATGCACCCGGTGGTTCACCCCTGCATATATCAAGAAGACTCAAGCGTCTAAGCTTGGGGATGCCCAAGGCATCCCCTTCTTCATCGACAACATTATCAGGTTCCTCCCCTGAAACTATATTTTTATTCCACCACATCTTATGTGCTTTACTTGGAGCGTCTGTGTGCTTTTGTTTTTGTTTTTGTTTGAATAAATTGGATTACATCATGCTTGTGTGGGAGAGAGACACGCTCCGCTGGTTCGTATGAACACATGTGTTCTTAGCTCATAATATTCATGGCGAAGTTTCCTCTTCGTTAAATTGTTATATGGTTGGAATTGGAAAATGATACATGTAGTAATTGCTATAATGTCTTGGGTAATGTGATACTTGGCAATTGTTGTGCTCATGTTTAAGCTCTTGCATCATATACTTTGCACCTATTAGTGAAGAATACATAGAGCATGCTAAAATTTGGTTTGCATAATTGGTTTCTCTAAGGTCTAGATAATTTCTAGTATTGAGTTTGAACAACAAGGAAGACGGTGTAGAGTCTTATAATGTTTTCAATATGTCTTTTATGTGAGTTTTGCTGCACCGGTTCATCCTTGTGTTTGTTTCAAATAAGCCTTGCTAGCCTAAACCTTGTATCGAGAGGGAATACTTCTCATGCATCCAAAATACTTGAGCCAACCACTATGCCATTTGTGTCCACCATATCTACCTATACTACATGGTATTTTTCCGCCATTCCAAAGTAAATTGCTTGAGTGCTACCTTTAAAATTCCATCATTCACCTTTGCAATATATAGCTCATGGGACAAATAGCTTAAAAACTATTGTGGTATTGAATATGTAATTATGCACTTTATCTCTTATTAAGTTGCTTGTTGTGCGATAACCATGTTTACTGGGGAACGCCATCAACTCATTGTTGAATTTCATGTGAGTTGCTATGCATGTTCGTCTTGTCTGAAGTAAGGGCGATCTACACGAGTTGAATGGTTTGAGCATGCATATTGTGAGAGAAGAACATTGGGCCGCTAACTAAAGCCATGATTCATGGTGGAAGTTTCGAGTTTTGGACAAATATCCTCAAATCTCTAATGAGAAAAGAATTAATTGTTGTCAAATGCTTAAAGCATTAAAAGAGGAGTCCATTATCTCGTTGTCTATGTTGTCCCGGTATGGATGTCTAAGTTGAGAATAATCAAAAGCGAGAAATCCAAATGCGAGCTTTCTCCTTAGACCTTTGTACAGGCGGCATAGAGGTACCCCTTTGTGAAACTTGGTTAAAGCATATGTATTGCGGTGATAATCCAGGTAGTCCAAGCTAATTAGGACGAGGTGCGAGCACTATTAGTACACTATGCATGAGGCTTGCAACTTATAAGATATAATTTACATGATGCATATGCTTTATTACTACCGTTGACAAAATTGTTTCATGTTTTCAAAATCAAAGCTCTAGCACAAATATAGCAATCGATGCTTTTCCTCTATGAGGACCATTCTTTTACTTTCAATGTTGAGTCAGTTCACCTATTTCTATCCACCTCAAGAAGCAAACACTTGTGTGAACTGTGCATTGATTCCTACATACTTGCTTATTGCACTTATTATATTACTCTATGTTGACAATATCCATGAGATATACATGTTACAAGTTGAAAGCAACCGCTGAAACTTAATCTTCTTTTGTGTTGCTTCAATACCTTTACTTTGAATTATTGCTTTATGAGTTAACTCTTATGCAAGACTTATTGATGCTTGTCTTGAAGTGCTATTCATGAAAAGTCTTTGCTATATGATTCGAGTTGTTTACTCATGTCATTACCATTGTTTTGATCGCTGCATTCTCTACATATGCTTGTACAAATAGTATGATCAAGTTTATGATGGCATGTCACTCCGAGAAATTACCTTTGTTATCGTTTTACCTGCTCGGGACGAGCGAGAACTAAGCTTGGGGATGCTGATACGTCTCCAACGTATCGATAATTTCTTGTGTTCCATGCCACATTATTGATGTTATCTACATGTTTTATGCACACTTTATGTCATATTCGTGCATTTTCCGGAACTAACCTATTAACAAGATGCCGAAGTGCCGGTTCTCGTTTTCTGCTGTTTTTGGTTTCAGAAATCCTAGTAACGAAATATTCTCGGAATCGGACGAAATCAACGCCAAAGTTCCTATTTTCATCGGAAGCATCCAGAACACCGGGAAGGACCGGAGGGGGCCACGGGGCCACCAAACCCTAGGCCGGCGCGGCCGAGAGGGGCCGCGCCGCCCTATGGTGTGGCCCCCTGTCGGCCCTCCTGCGCCGCCTCTTCGCCTATATAAAGCCCCTGGATCAGAAAACCCGATACCAATTGACGAAACCCACGAAACCTGCCGGAGCCGCCGCCATCGCGAAGCCAAGATCCGGGGGACGGGATCTCCGTTCCGGCACGCTGCCGGAGCGGGGAAGTGCCCCGGAAGGCTTCTCCATCGACACCGCTGCCATCTCCACCGCCATCTCCATCACCGCTGCTGCTCCCATGAGGAGGGAGTAGTTCTCCATCGAGGCTCGGGGCTGTACCGGTAGCTATGTGGTTCATCTCTCTCCTATGTAGTTCAATACAATAATCTCATGAGCTGCCTTACATGATTGAGATTCATATGATGATGCTTGTAATCTAGATGTCATTATGCTAGTCAAGTGAGTTTTACTTATGTGATCTCCGGAGACTCCTCGTCCCACGTGTGTAAAGGTGACGAGTGTGTGCACCGTGTGGGTCTCTTAGGCTAGATTTCACAGAATACTTACTCATTGAATGGCATAGTGAGGTGCTTATTTATATCTCTTTAAGATTGCAGCATGTTGTATCACAATTTATCCATGTGCTACTCTAGTGATTTGTTATTAAAGTAGTTTATTCCTCCTGCATGTGTGCAAAGGTGACGAATGCGTGCACCGTGTTAGTACTTGGTTTATGCTATGATCATGATCTCTTGTAGATTATGGAGTTAACTATTGCTATGATAATATTGATGTGATCTATTCCTCCTACATATGCATGAAGGTGACAGTGTGCATGCTATGCTAGTACTTGGTTTAGTAGCGTTGATCTATCTTACACTAAAGGTTACTTAAACATGAGCATTATTGCGGAGCTTGTTAACTCCGGCATTGAGGGTTCGTGTAATCCTACGCAATGTGTTCATCATCCAACAAAAGTGTAGAGTATGCATTTATCTATTCTGTTATGTGATCAATGTTGAGAGTGTCCACTAGTGAAAGTGTAATCCCTAGGCCTTGTTCCTAAATACTGCTGAGTTACTACTCGCTTGTTTACTACTGTCTGCGTTACTACTCTCTGCGTTACTACTGCTTGTTTACTTGTTTCATTGCGTTACTACTGCTGCAATACCACCACCATCAACTACACGCCAAGCACTTTTCCGGCACCGTTGCTACTGCTCATACTCATTTATACCACTTTGTATTTCACTATCTCTTCGCCGAACTAGTGCACCTATTAGGTGTGTTGGGGACACAAGAGACCTCTTGCTTTGTGGTTGCAGGGTTGCATGAGAGGGATATCTTTGACCTCTTCCTCCCTGAGTTCGATAAACCTTGGGTATCCACTTAAGGGAAACTTGCTGCTGTTCTACAAACCTCTGCTCTTGGAGGCCCAACACTGTCTACAAGAATAGAAGCTCCCGTAGATATCAAGAAGACAACCATCTAGCTACTGCTATGGACCCATAGTCCAGGGGTGAACTACTCACACATCGATCCGGAGGCGATCATGGCGATGAAGAGACCTCCGGGAGATGATTCCCCTCTCCGGCAGGGTGCCGGAGGCGATCTCTCGAATCCCCAGAGATGGGATTGGCGGCGGCGGCGTCTCCGGAAGGTTTTCCGTATCGTGGCTCTCGATCGTGGGGTTTCGCGATGGAGGCTTTAAGTAGGCGGAAGGGCAGGTCAGGGGGCCACACGAGGGCCCCACACAACAGGCCGGCGCGGCCAAGGGCCAGGCCGCGCCGCCCTAGTGTCTGGCCACCTCGTGGCCCTACTTCGTAAGTCCTCCGGTCTTCTGGAAGCTTCGTGGAAATATAGGCCCCTGGGCGTTGATTTCGTCCAATTCCGAGAATATTTCCTTACTGGGATTTCTGAAACCAAAAACAGCGAGAAAACAGCAATCGGCTCTTCGGCATCTCGTCAATAGGTTAGTGCCGGAAAATGCATAAATATGACATATAATGTGTATAAAACATGTGAGTATCATCATAAAAGTAGCATGGAACATAAGAAATTATAGATACG
Source organism: Lolium rigidum (assembly GCF_022539505.1). Classification (NCBI taxonomy): domain Eukaryota; kingdom Viridiplantae; phylum Streptophyta; class Magnoliopsida; order Poales; family Poaceae; genus Lolium; species Lolium rigidum. Next base: position 29,903 of record NW_025901008.1, on the reverse strand, counting down.
TTTGGGACGTATCATTGCGCCACACTACACTCCGCCGCCATCAACCTTCAACGTGCTTCTTGGCTCCTACTGGTTCGATAACCTTGGTTTCTTACTGAGGGAAAACTTGCTGCTGTGCGCATCACACCTTCCTCTTGGGGTTCCCAACGGACGTGTTAACTACGCGCAATCAAGCTCTTTTTCTGGCGCCGTTGCCGGGGAGATCAAGACACGCTGCAAGGGGAGTCTCCCACTTCCAATCTCTTTACTTTGTTTTTGTCTTGCTTTGTTTTGCTTTATTTTATTTACTACTTTGTTTGCTGCACTAAATCAAAAACACAAAAAAAATTAGTTGCTAGTTTTACTTTATTTACTGTCTTGCTCTCTATATCAAAAACACAAAAAAATTAGTTACTTGCATTTACTTTATTTAGTTTACTTTATTTACTACCACTAAAAATGAGTAATCCGGAAGTTGAAGTTCGTTCCTTTAAGCAACAAGGGGGAGAAAGTTTTAAAGATGCTTGGTATAGAATTAGCGATGCTCATCATAGGTGCACTAAGAAACACTCCACCATTATACTACTTAGGAACTTTTATGTTGGTATCTCTAGCTGGAATAGGTATGTTCTTGATACTCTTGCGGGAGGTAATTTCCTAGGCACTCCTGCTTTAGAAGCTAGTTGCATCATTGAGAGTCTAGTTGGAATACCACCTGTTAATGAAACTAAAATTGAAGACTCTCTTGAACATGTCATGAAAAAGTTGGATGTCATAGAGAAAGATCTTCTGGGTATTGAGACTAAATTGGGAATATTACTTAATAGCACTGATAAACTTGATAAATCTCTAGGTGGAATTAATGAGAGAATTGCTGTTTTAGAAACTTGTGCTACTCATGATAATCGAACCCATAGGATTAGTGAACTTGAAGAAGCTATGGGAACCTTGGGTTCAACTTTTTCTTCTCTTAAGATTAAGGAGAAAGTTTATGTGGGTAAGGAGCAAAAATTCATGTATGCCTCTAAAGTGCCTAAGCCAAAAAAACTATTATAGGCCTAAAATTGACAAAGCCCTTAGCACCACTATGGATAATGGAACATCTAAGATACCAATTGATGTTGATGCTACATCTCTTGACAATACTTGATTCACACTTTCTGCGCCTAGCTGAAAGGCGTTAAAGAAAAGCGCTTATGGGAGACAACCCATCATTTTACTTTTGCACTTTGTTTTATATTTGAGTCTTGGAAGTTGTTACTACTGTAGCAACCTCTCCTTATCTTTATTTTATTGCATTGTTGTGCCAAGTAAAGTCTTTGATAGTAAAGTCAATACTAGATTTGGATTACTGCGCAGAAACAGATTTCTTGCTGTCACGAATTTCGATCTGCCTCTCTGTAGGTAACTCAGAAAAATCTGCCAATTTACGTGCGTGATCCTCAGATATGTACGCAACTTTCATTCAATTTGGGCATTTTCATATGAGCAAGTCTGGTGCCTCTTTAAAATTCATCTTTACGGACTGTTCTGTTTTGACGATTCTGCCTTTTATTTCGCATTGCACTGTTTCTTTGTGTCGGATGGATTTCTTTGTTCCATTAACGTCCGAGTAGCTTTGTGAAATGTCAGAAGTGTTAAGAATGATTGTGTCACTTCTGAACATGTGAATTTTTGATTATGCACTAACCCTCTAATGAGTTTGTTTTGAGTTTGGTGTGGAGGAAGTTTTCAAGGGTCAAGAGAGGAGGATGATACAATATGATCAAGAAGAGTGAAAAGTCTAAGCTTGGGGATGCCCCCGTGGTTCATCCCTGCATATTTTAAGAAGACCCAAGTGTCTAAGCTTGGGGATGCCCAAGGCATCCCTTCTTCATCGACAACTTATCAGGTCACCTCTAGTGAAACTATATTTTTATTCCGTCACATCTTATGTGCTTTACATGGAGCGTCTGTTTGTTTTTATTTTTGTTTTTGTTTGAATAAATCGGATCCTAGCACTCTTTGTGTGGGAGAGAGACACGCTCCGCTGTTTCGTATGAACACATGTGTTCTTAGCTTTATCTTTAATGTTCATTGCGAAAGTTGGACTATTTCATTCATTGTTATATGGTTGGAAACGGAAAATGCCGCATGTGGTAAATGGTTTAATGTTTTGAATAATGTGATACTTGGAAATTGTTGTGCTCATATAGATCATGTTTAAGCTCTTGCATCATGTACCTTGTACTCATTAATGAATAACTACATAGAGCTTGTTAAAATTTGGTTTGCATGATTGATCTCTAGAGTCTAGATATTTTCTGGTTGAGGTGTTTGAACAACAAGAAGACAATGTAAAGTCTTATAATAGCTACAATATGTTCATATGTGAGCTTTGCTGCACCTTTTATACTTGAGTTTGCTTCAAACAACCTTGCTAGCCTAGCCTTGTATTGAGAGGAATTCTTCTCGTGCATCCAAATCCTTGAGCCAAATACTATGCCATTTGTGTCCACCATACCTACCTACCACATGGTATTTCTCCGCCATTCCAAAGTACATTACTTGAGTGCTACCTTTAAATTTCTATTCTTTGTCTTTGCAATATATAGCTCATGGGAAAGTAGCCTTAAAAACTATTGTGGTGAGGAATATGTACTTATGTGTCTTATTTCTTAATAAGTTGCTTGTTGAGCGGTAACCATGTTTCTGGGGACGCCATCAACTTTTACCTTTGTTGAATATCATGTGAGTTGCTATGCATGTTCGTCTTGTCTGAAGTAAGGGAGATGATCAAATGGTTTGAGTATGCATAATGTTAGAGAAGAACATTGGGCCGCTAACTAAAGCCATGATTTATGGTGGAAGTTTCAGTTTGGACAACTAATCCTCAATCTCTTATGAGAATATTAATTGTTGTTGAATGCTTATGCATTAAAGAGGAGTCCATTATCTGTTGTCTAGGTTGTCCCGGTATGGATGTCTAAGTTGAGAATAATCAAAAGCGAGAAATCCAATGCGAGCTTTCTCCTTAGACCTTTGTACAGGCGTCATAGAGGTACCCCTTTGTGACACTTGGTTGAAACATATGCTATGCAATTATAATCTGTGTTAATCCAAGCTAATTAGGACAAGGTGCGAGCACTATTAGTATACTATGCATGAGGCTTGCAACTTATAAGATATCTTATACATAACACATATGCTTTATTACTACCATTGACAAAATTGTTTCTTGTTTTCAAAATGAAAAGCTCTAGCACAAATATAGTAATCAATGCTTCCCTCTGCGAAGGGCCTATCTTTTACTTTATTTTTGAGTCAGTTTACCTATTCTATCTATCCCAGAAGCAAACACTTGTGTCAACTGTGTGCATTGATTCTTACATGTTTACCTATTGCACTTGTTATATTACTTTGTGTTGACAATTATCCATGAGATAAATATGTTGAAGTTGAAAGCAACCGCTGAAACTTATATCTTCCTTTGTGTTGCTTCAATGCCTTTACTTCGAATTCATTGCTTTATGAGTAACTCTTATGCAAGTCTTATTGATGCTTGTCTTGAAAGTATTATACATGAAAAGTCTTTACTATATGATTCATTTGTTTACTCATTATCTTCATCATTGCTTCGAATCGCTGCATTCATCTCATATGCTTACAATAGTATGATCAAGATTATAATAGCATGTCACTTCAGAAATTATCTTTGTTATCGTTTACCTACTCGAGGGCGAGTAGGAACTAAGCTTGGGGATGCTTGATACGTCTCAAACGTATCTATAATTTCTTATGTTCCATGCTACTTTATTGATGATACTCACATGTTTTATACACATTATATGTCATTATTATGCATTTTCCGGCACTAACCTATTGACGATATGCCGAAGAGCCGATTCTTTGTTTTCTGCTGTTTTTGGTTTCAGAAATCCTAGTAAGGAAATATTCTCGGAATTGGACGAAATCAACGCCTAGGATCTTATTTTTCCACGAAGCTTCCAGAAGTTCGAAAGGGAAACGAAGTGGGGCGACGAGGCGGCGACACGCCAGGGCGGCGCGGCCTGGGCCCTGGCCGCGCGGCCCTGTTGTGTGGGCCCCTTGCGTCGCCCCTAAACCTACCTCTCCGCCTATAAGAAGCCTTCGTCGATAATAACTCCAGTACCGAGAGCCACGATACGGAAAACCTTCCAGAGACGCCGCCGCCGCCAATCCCATCTCGGGGGATTCAGGAGATCGCCTCCGGCACCCTGCCGGAGAGGGGAATCATCTCCCGGAGGTCTCTTCATCGCCATGATCGCCTCCGGATCGATGTGTGAGTAGTCCACCCCTGGACTATGGGTCCATAGCAGTAGCTAGATGGTTGTCTTCTCCTAATTATGCTATCATGTTAGATCTTGTGAGCTACCTATCATGATCAAGATCATCTATTTGTAATGCTACATGTTGTGTTTGTTGGGATCCGATGAATATTGAATAATATGTCAAGTTGATTATCAATCTATCATATATGTTATTTATGTTCTTGCATGCTCTCCGTTGGTAGTAGAGGCTCGGCCAAGTTGATACTTGTGACTCCAAGAGGGAGTATTTATGCTCGATAGTGGGTTCATGCCTCCATTAAATGCGGGACGGTGACGAGAAAGTTCTAAGGTTGTGGATGTGTTGTTGCTACTAGGGATAAAACATCGATGCTTTGTCTAAGGATATTTGTGTTGATTACATTACGCACCATACTTAATGCAATTGTCCGTTGTTTACAACTTAATGCTGGAAGGGGTTCGGATGATAACTTTGAAGGTGGACTTTTTAGGCATAGATGCATGTTTGGATAGCGGTCTATGTACTTTGTCGTAATGCCACTGATTAAATCTCATAGTACTCATCATGATATATGTATGTGCATTGTTATGCATTCTTTATTTGTCAATTGCCCAAGCTGTAATTTGTTCACCCAACATCTCGTTTATCTTATGGGAGAGACACCACTAGTGAGCTGTGGACCCCGGTCCTATTCTTTACATCTGAAATACAATCTACTGCAATTGTTCTTTATTGTTCTTCGCAAACAATCATCATCATCCACACTATACATCTAATCCTTTGTTTTCAGCAAGCCGGTGAGATTGACAACCTCACTGTTACGTTGGGGCAAAGTACTGTGATTGTGTTGTGCAGGTTCCACGTTGGCGCCGGAATCCCTGGTGTTGCGCCGCACTACACTCCGCCGCCATCAACCTTCAACGTGCTTCTTGGCTCCTACTGGTTCGATAACCTTGGTTTCTTACTGAGGGAAAACTTGCTGCTGTGCGCATCACACCTTCCTCTTGGGGTTCCCAACGGACGTGTTAACTACGCCAATCAATCCTATTTCAGATTTCATGGCCTCTTGCCATTTGTTGGAATCTGGGCTCATCATTGCTTCCTCATACGTCGCAGGGTCTTCACCATTGTTTTCCACAATCATGACATTTAACACGAGATCGTACCAATCAGGAGTGGCACGAACCCTCGTTGACCTACGAGGTTCAGTAGTAACTTCGTTTGAAGTTTCATGATCATTATCATTAGCTTCCTCACTAATCGGTGTAGGCGGCACAAGAACATCTTCCGGTGTTGCGCTACTTTGATTTTCAAGAGAAGGTTCAGTAACCTCATCGATTTCTACGTTCCTTCCAGTCACTTTTTTCGAGAGAAACTCCTTTCCAAGAAAGGATTCGTTCTTGGCAACAAAGATTTTACCTTCGGATCTATGATAGAAGGTATACCCAACTGTTCCTTTAGGGTATCCTATGAAGACACATTTGTCCGCTTTGGATTCGAGCTTGTCAGGTTGTAACTTTTTTACATAAGCTCCGCAGCCCCAAACTTTAAGGAACGACAACTTAGGTTTGTTTCCAAACCACAATTCATAATGTATCATTTCAACGGATTTAGATGGTGTCCTATTTAAAGTGAATGCTACTGTCTCTAATGCATAACTTCAAAACGATTACGGTAAATTTGTAAGAGACATCATAGATCAAACCATATCCAAGAGAGTTCGATTACGACGTTTGGACACACCATTGCGCTGTGGTGTTCCCGGTGGTGTCAACTATGAAAGTATTCCGCATTTCTTTAAATGCGTGCCAAACTCATAACTTAGATATTCACCTCCATGATCAGAACGTAGAAATTTAATCTTCTTGTTACGTTGATTTTCTAATTCACTTTGTAATTCCTTAAACTTCTCGAAAGTTTCGGATTTATGTTTCATCAAGTAGGTATACCCATATCTACTCAAATCATTTGTGAAAGTAAGAACACAACGATAACCACCGCATGATGCTACACTCATTAATCCACATACATCAGTATGTATGATTTCCAACAAGTCTGTAGCGCGCTCATAATACCAGAGAATGGAGTCTTAGCCATTTTTCCCACCAGACATGCTTCACATCTATCAAGTGATTCAAATTCAAGTGATTCAAGTATTCCATCTGAATGGAGTTTCTTCATGCGCTTCACTCCAATATGACCAAGACGACAGTGCCACATGTATGTAGAATTATCATTTAATTTCTTTTGTTTAGCATCAATGTTATATGTGTATCAGTACTATCGAGATTTAACAAGAATAAACCATTCATCTTAGGTGCATGACCATAAAAGATATTATCTATTATATTATTAAAACAACAATCAACCAACGGTGAAGATGTGCCAAACTGAAGTCATCAAATTAGAACGGATCGAACAACCATTATTCTCAGACTTGAATGAATAACCGCTTTGCAATAAACAAGATACAGATATAATGTTCATGCTTAACGCAGGCACCAAATAACAATTATTCAGATTAAAAACTAATCCCGATGGTAGATGTAGGGGGAGCGTGCCGACAACGATCACATCAACTTTGGATCCATTTGCAACGCGCATCGTCACCTCGACCCTTGCTAGTTTCCGTTTATTCCGTAGCTCCTGTTTCGAGTTACAAATATAAGCAACCGAACCAGTATCAAATACCCAGGCACTACTACGATTATTAGTAAGATACACATCAATAACATGTATATCAGATATACCTTTATTTTTGATGTTGCCGCTCTTCAGATCTGCCAGGTACTTTGAGCAGTTCAACTTCCAGTGTCCCTCTTCTTTGCAGTAATAGCACACAGCACCAGGTTTGGGGCCAGGCTTGGGTTTCTTAGGAGGCGTGTCAGCTTTCTTGCCGCCCTTCTTGAATTTACCCTTTTCCTTAGGCTTGCCCTGCTTCTTGAACTTGGTGGTCTTATTGACCATCAACACTTGGTGCTCATTCTGTATCTCAACTTCAGCAGTTTTCAGCATCGAGAAGAGTTTAGGTAACGTCTTGTCCATGCACTACATGTTGTAGTTCATCACGAAGTTCTTGTAACTAGGTGACAGTGATTGAAGAACACAATGAATCCCCAAGGCGTTAGGAATCATTATTCCCAAGTCTTGGAGTTTCTTCGTGTGCCCAGACATCTTGAGAACGTGCTCGCTAACAGTGCTGCCCTCTTCCATCTTATAGTTAAAGAACTTTTCAGAAGCATCATAGCTTTCCACGGCCGCATGAGTTTCAAATATCAGTTTGAGCTCACTGATTATATCATGAGGGTCGTGGGTCTCAAAGCGTTTCTGAAGCTTTGATTCTAAACCGTAGAGGATGGCACACTGAACTATGGAGTAATGAGTCTTCCTAGTGAGGTGAACATTTTTAGCCTCATCGGTAGTTTTTTCTGCAGGTGGGTCACCCAGCGGTGCATCGAGCACATAGAGCAGTTGTCCAACAGTGAGGACAATCCTCAAGTTACGGAACCAGTCCGTAAAGTTGCTTCCATTATTTTTCAGCTTTTCTTTCTCTAGGAACGAATTAAAGTTGACGGTAGGGGTCGCCATAATCTACAACATATTTGCAAAGAGTTTAGACTAAGTTCATGATAAATTGAGTTTACTATTAATTATTAAAATTAACTAGGTGAACTCCCACTCAAAACAATATCCCTCGCATTGTCTCAGTGATTACATGAACCAAATCCACTACACCAAGTCTGATCATCACGAGAGATGATGTAGCTTCAATGGCGAACATCAACATATTCATCATATCATATATATGATTCATGCTTAACCTTTCGGTCTGCCGTGTTCCGAGGCCATGTTTGTACATGCTAGGCTCGTCAAGTCAAACCTTAGTTTCCGCATGTGCAAATCTGGCTTGCACCCGTTGTATGCACACATTGAGTCTATCACACCCGATCAACACGTGATGCTTCGAAATAACGAGTCTTAGCAACAGTGCTAACTAAGGATTATTATCTTGATTTTTAGTGAGAGGGATCATCTTATAATGCTATCATCGCGATCTAAGCAATATAAGAGGCATAAAAGGATTAACATCACATGCAATTCATAATGTGATATGATATGGCCCTTTTATCTTTGCGCCATTTGATCTTCATCTCCAAAGCACGGAAATGATCTCCATCATCAACGGGCATGATCTCCATCATCGTCGGTGTAGTGTCAAGATCAATGGCGTTGTCTTCATGGTTGTCCACCACGTGTAGCAACTATTACAACTACTTTGAAATAAACTACTACATGAAATATAAAGACAACAATAAGGCTCCTACTGGTTGCCACAATACAGTAATGATCATCCCATACATAAAATATATTCATCATCACATCATGGCCATATTCATCATCACCAAGCCCTATTAGATGATAAAAAAGAGACAACAAAAGCATCAACACCCACAAAACCATTGTGTTCTACTCGTGCAACCAATCTACGCATAGACACGACTCTGATACCACTATAGGGATTCATAGCATAGGAAACAAAAATATTCCTACCGCAAGAACGAATAACAAGCCAAGATCTAATCTAGTAGATGGTACCAACGAGGTGAAGATCATCATACCCCTAAAGATGGCTAAGTGTTAACGAGATAGATCTTGTGGTTGATGTAGTCGATCACTTGCCGCTTGCAAAAAGCATAGAAGATCTTGACGGTGCCACAATCGGGCAGCACCTACGCACTCGGTCACACGTACGGTGTTGATGACGACGTCCTTCTCCCCGTTCCAGCGGACAGTGGATGTAGTAGATCCTTCTCGGAATCCCGCCAGCACAACGGCATGGTGACGGTGGTGGTGGAGATCTCCGGCAGCGCTTCGCCATAAGCACCGCGGGAGAAGGAGGAGGGAGTAGCTAGGGTTTGGGAGAGGGGGCACTAGGGCGCCGGCCTTGGGTGCCCTTGGGTGGTGCGGCTGCTGTGGTGGCCATCCAGCCCCTCTCTCCCTCTCTTTATATAGGTGGAACCCCTAGGGTTGCCCCAAAACCAATTTGAAGTCCAACTCCGAAAACTGCCATAAGGGGAAAACCTGGGTAGAGTGGGATTGCTTCCCTTACTTCTCCTTTGGCTGGCCAAGGTGGTGGAGTCCACCATGAACTCCACCTTCCCTCTTGGTTGGCCGGCTAGGAATGGTGGAGTCCATCCGGGACTCCACCTTCAATAGTGATTTATTCCGGAGGCTTCTAGAACATTCTAGCGCCTTCCATAAATGCACCGAATCATTTCCAAACTTGGAAAGTGACTTCCTATATATGAATCTTATTCTTCGGACCATTTCGGAACTTCTCGTGATGTCCTGGATCCCATCCGAGACTCTGAACAACATTCGAACTCCATTCCATATTCCATATCTACTTAAAACGACATCAAACCTTAAGTGTGTCATCCTACGGTTCGAGAAATATGCGGACATGATGGAGACTCTTCTCCGATCAATAACTAATAGCGGGACCCGGAGATCCATAATAGCTCCCACATATTCAACGATGATTTCGTGATCGAAAGAACCATTTACATAAAATAACTATTCCCTTTGTCTCGCGATATTTACTTATCCGAAGTTTGATCATCGGTATCTCTATACCTAGTTCAACCTCGTTACCGAACTAAAGCTTGAAGCACACCGAACTAAATGACTTGATCATATGCTACGCTTACTATGGGTGTATGTCCATCACATCATTCACCCAATGATATGACCTTGTTATTAATAACATCCAATGTTCATGATCATGAAACTGTGATCATCTATTAATCAACAAGCTAGTTTAACAAGAGGCTTACTAGGGACTCTTTTATGTTTACAAAACACACATGTATTAATGTTTCCGGTTAATACAATTATAACATGGGATGCAAACATTTATCATAAACACAAATATATAATAATAACCACTTTATTATTGCCTCTTGAGCATATCTCCAAAAAAAAGAGTGTTCTAAATAATATGCGGAAGCTCCCGAAGGTTTTTACAAAAAATAGAATATTTACATTGGACTACAAGGTGCACAAACATGAAATGATCATTCCCACAAAATTATTTAAAACACAAAAGATACCAAATGAAATCAGATAAAATGATAATCGCAAAATGGTGCTTCAAATAAAATGAGGAAGCTCCCAAGGTACAAGAACAAATTAGAATGTTGCATTTGAATACAATATGCACAACATGTAATTATTCCTCCCTCATTATCATTTAACACACAAAAATAGTATTATTAGAAAGTCTTTTCCATACGAATCTACAATATAATAAAGATATTGTTGCTCAAATCTTTTGATCAAAGGTTGCCTTACATTCGTGTGGGCCGTATTTGTAAGAACACATGATATTGTTTATGGGTTTGTCTGTTTCTCAGGTGCCTGAATTTTTCTGAAGTCTTAGCCTCCTGAGAAAAGTGCAATTGCTGTTCAAAGCGACTTGCGCTTTTTCTACCACTTCTCTCACAAAAAAGTGTAGAAGTATGGGTGACTAAGACTTCGGCTGGTCATAGTGCATAATATGATATAGTAGTATCATGCATATGATACTTGTCTATGATACTATCACTATAGTGGGTGGTATTATAGAGTAGTATCATAATCTTCTAAATTTATTGTTTTGTAGAATCCCAATACAAATATGTGTAAAGGATCTATTTAGCATTAACTTTTCTCGTAACGTGCGCTATGATACTACCTAAGAAACTAGCACAGCCAGCCTTATAATAATTCCCAGTCAACCAAAACATAGCAAAATAAATTTTTATTAGAGCACTGCCCTAGCACATTTAAGGAGCCAACACCACCAACACTATTTGTTGAAACCAAGCCATCAAGGCCTTCTCAGATTTTTTTAAAATCCATTAAGATACATAGGTTCAGCAGGGTTGCTGGGAGCTTGAATGGATCGTAGCGGACAAGAGTGGGGGTGAATGAACGCTACACAAATTTTAAGTCTTTTTCAGTTTTTAGCAAAGCGGAAGGTAAAGGTGATTGCTTTAGTGGTGGAGATGTTCCTAGTATGATCCTAGGCACGTGCAACAAGTAAAGGAAACAAGCATGATAGTAAGAGTAAGGAGCGGGACAACCGGATGGCGCGGAGACGAGGCGAGGTTTGTTTCCCGCAGTTCCTCTCACAAAAGAGAGTACGTCTGCGTTGAGGAGGTGCTAGCCTCACACAAGAGGCTAGGCGGCCACACCACGAAGGAAGGGCTCACCTTCTTCCTCGAGAGAGCTCCACAAAGGGGCCCCCCTTCTCCACTATGGCACCGGTCGAGGCGGTGGTTCCTTCACAAGGTTGGGGCGAGCTCCACAACACTAGGAGGCTCCGAACAACCTATGGGGCTAGCACAACACCAAGCTAGCCTCCATAGGTGCACTTCCTCCAAGATCCTACCATAGGAACCCTAACTCCAAGATCCACTAAGGACTAGCACGAATTGGTGAAATCTCTCTTGATAGAACTATAGATCGGGGCCTCCTCCACCACTCCTCAAAATTTGGGCAAGATTGGTTGGATGGTTGGGGAGATCCTCAAGGATTAAGCTCAACAACAATGGAGGAGAGAGAGAGAAGAGATAAAATCGTGTTGGGGAAGAAGGGCCCTCTAAATAGGCTCCCCGAAATCCAACCGTTACCTGCAGTTTTTGCCTAAGCGGTACTACCGCTTTGGTAAGCGGTACTACCGCTCTGGATTCGAAATCCCACATAACTTATCCACGTGGTCACATAGCGGTACTATCGCTCGCGGTACCGCTTGAGGTACCGCACTGGCCTCCAGAGCTTACTGGATCCCAAGCGGTACCAAAGCGGTATCAAAGCGATACAGCCGTAACTTATGTTACGGTACTTAAGCGGTACTGAGAGCGGTACTACCGCTCTCAAGCGGTACTACCGCTCTCAAGCGGTACTACCGCTCAAGGTACCTCAGAGGTACCGTAACTTATTCTGTGGGACTTTCTCAGTGCAATTCCTCAGAGCGGTACTGTTGGGCGGTACCAGTAGGGGACCGCTACCGCTACTGGTACTAGTAGTACTGGTCTGGCAAAAACTGCTTTCTCCTCTTTTCCTCTCCAACCATGTCACCTCGTGATACACACACGAAATCAGAAAACCTATAAGCTACGCTTCAGTCCTCCGATCTTGATGTGTCCAGCGAGGTCATCGTGCACTTGCAAATCTATCAAAGACACTCTTTGCACACGGTGAGATTATTCAAGTGTTGTCATCAAACACACAAAACATGGAGTTTAGACTTTGCTCTTTTAAAGCTCCAATATGGCGCTTTAAGCCCGAATCAGAGGGACGCCACACATCGTCGCTTCTACAACACTTTAGTTGGGTCGCAGCCCACTAGTCAGTCTCTCTCCTATTTTCGTTTTATTTTCTATTTTTTGCATTTTCTATTTTAATTTTTTTGAAACTTTGAATGTTTCTTATATGTGAACATTTTTTCACATTTTATTTTGGAAATGCAATTATTTTCTTGGTACAATTATTTTTTAAATCTAGACCTTTTTCTACATCTGAACATATTTTTAATCTAAATAAATTTAAAATATGAGTAAATTCAAAATATGAACAATTCGGAAATATGAGCAATTTCGAAATTCAAAGATTTTTTTACATCCAATTTTTTTTCAAAATCTTCACATTTCAAAAAAAAATCTAAAAACAAAAAATAAAGTTAAACAGACAAAAGAGAAAAAAAGAGAAAATAAAACAAATAAATAGACAGAAAATGGGCTAGAAACCAACAAAAAACCAACTACAGAAAACTAAGAAAAAACAAAGCAGAAAATTCACGAGAGAAAACTGCTCACCTGTGCTAGAGGGGGTGTGTGGCGGGCCAAACGCGATGAATGAACGGTGTATAGGAATTCGGGGGTTGCCTCTAGTGATCCCATGCCCATATATGCAAATTCTATATGCCGGCCAGGTGCATACCACGCGCGGTATGGGCTGAATATTTTTCTTTTATTTTTTAATTCATGTTTTTTCTTTTGTTTTTTATTTCTTTGTCTCCTAAGATTCTAAAAAATTTAATTTCCATTTTTTTTTGAAAACATTCATTTTTAAAATTTGTTCAAATTTCAAACTTTTAAAATGTTCAATCTTGAAAAATGTTCAATTTTTTTTATTTTGGGAAATATTATATTTAAAATTGTTCAATCTAAAAAATATTCACTCAATTTTTTTCAATTTTAGAAAAATAAAATTTTAAAATGTACAAATTCTTGAAATCTAAGGTTTTAGAAAATATCTAGACATTCAAAATATGAAAAAGATAAAGAAACATAATAGAAGTAACATATAATAAAAAAGAAAGAAAACGAAAAAACAGAAAAAATAACAACTAAGTCGGCCCAACATAGCAACCTAAAAAGATCGGTGGGTCGTATGCACCAAGCAGGTCGGTATATAGGTCTGGGAGCTATGGGACCTCCTATCTCTCTCGCTTGAAGCGAGTTGTACGTACGCCTGCTCGGATGGGCGTCATTCCCTAGGGTGGGCCTAGTACAGCGCGCCAACAACCAGTGAGCGAGTGTACATAAGAGTATCTCCAGTCGTGATCCCACAGCGACCCCCAAATAGCGCAATATTTAGCGTTTGGGGGACGCGTTTTTTTCGTGCCACGTTTGGGGGACGTTTCCCCCCATCCGCGTCCCCCAAATGCGTCCCTAAACATTTTTTTGATAGGGTTTTCGAAAACATAACCATTTTATTAAACATAGCATACAAATAATATGTTTGCCAAAATTGTTTTCAAATTAAAATTCGACAAACAATAAAACAACTAAAACAAATATAATAAGTGGGGCTAGATCAAGGCGCCGCTGCATTTGCTGATAATCCTTTGACACTCCACATATGCTCAACGAGATTATTTTGAAGTTGCTCGTGAACATTGCTATCACGGATCTCTGCGTGTATGGAGAGAAAATCAGCAAAATCTGCAGGCTCCTCATGATCATCCTCCGCAAGAGGGATCTGCCACTCATAGGGCCAACATGTCACCTGACCTGATTCTTGCTGTCATCCTTGATGATCATGTTGTGCATGATCACACAATCCTGCATCACCTCCCACATTTGGTCGTGAAACCAGCTTAGAGCAGGGTACCGGACAATTGCAAATTGAGCTTGAAGCACACCAAATGCCCGCTCGACATCCTTCCTGCAAGCATCATGTTGCGAAGCAAAGTGGCAGTTCTTCTGACCTGATGGAGCCGGGATTGTTTTAACAAAAGTGGCCCATTTTAGGGAGTGGTGTTTTGGAACATGGGTGCATATGCTCCCTATAATTTAAAATGCATCTTACGTATATTTTAAATTTTTTAAAAATTGAAACAAAAAATTCGTATGTACATCTTCACGTGCTACGCGTTCACAAAGTCGTTTCATAATAAATTGACTTATCATGTGACGTGTGTAAAAAAGATAAAATTCAGTGCTAAAAATAATGCTTTTCACAAGATAAAGTTTCTTCTTTTTACATAAACCACAAAAAATATTGGTTTTTCGTGAAACTTGGTAAATGCACATACATTATGGAGATGTACATGTAGAAATTTTTATCTAAATTTTTTAACATTTCGAAATATGATTTTTTGGTAGAGGGAGCATACGCACCCGGGAGCAGAATTGAATTTCCGCCCATTTTAGATATATACCATCGGCTAGATAATAGCCTTTGGTATATTGGTGGCCATTGATCTCATAGTTGCATGGTGAAGCATGACCTTGCACTAGTTTGCTGAACACCGGAGACCGTTGCAACACGTTGATGTCATTGTGTGATCCCGCCATGCCAAAGAAAAAATGTCAAATCCACATGTTACAATCTGCCACAGCTTCAAGCACCACACTGCAATATCCATGAAGCCCTTTGTATATACCTTGACAAGCAAACCGGCATTTCTTCCATGATCAGTGCATGCAATCGATGCTTACAAGCATCCCAGGGAATCCTCTCGCAACATTTTGTGCCATGATCCTTGCAGTCTCTTCTTCAGTTGGCCCTCTCAAGTAGTATTTGCCAAACTTTTCCACCACAGCTCGGCAAAACTTGTACATGCACTCAATGGAAGTAGACTCACTCATGCGAATGTAGTCGTCCTGTGTATCGGCAGGTGCTCCGTATGCAAGCATCCTCATGGCGACGTTGCACTTCTGAATCGACGAGAAACCGGCAATGCCTAGAGCGTCATGCTTCAGCTTGAAGTAGGGGTCGAACTCTCGAACGTCGTGGAGGATATTCATGAACAAACCATTGATCATGCTGTACCAGCGCTGAAAATTGTTAGCCCGTGTTGCGTCATCTGCAAAGTAGTCGTTGTGCAGCATGGTATGCCCCTCCTCCTCTGTCGAGGCTTCGACTTCTTTCTTCCCGACCTTGAACCTCTGCGGTGTGACCTCTTCCACTTCTCCGCCTCGGCGTCAAGCATGTTCTGGAGCGACACGATGATCGACAAATGCTCCCAAATATCATCGTCGAAGGCTTGCTCTTCCTCCAACAGTCGGACAATCATCTTGTCGTCGCTATCCATGTCTGGAGAAAAATAAATTGTTAAAATTCAGTCGCGGAAGAGGAGGCAACGAACAGCGACCTATCACGCCTACCAGAGAAGGCGTCGAACATCTTCTGTGCGCGGAGGTGGGGCAGATTTAACAGCGCGTTCTGGGACGCGTTGGCGAAGCGGCAACGGCGAAAAGGCCGGCGAGGGAGCCAGCCGCCACGACGGTGCCCGACTTAGAAGAGATTTTCCGTCGAGACGGCCGGCAAATCAAGCAGTGGCAGTGGCGTGGGAGGCGCGGGAGGAGAGGCGCGATGAGGAATAAAAGACAGGAGCCAACCGTTGTGGATGTGGTTGCCGACAGGTGGGAGCCCGCCTCGCTTCTCGTTGTGTCCGGCGTGCCCCTGAGCGTCCCTATGGACCGGGGACGGGCTCACGGCGTCGGACACTGTATTGGGCCGCGCTGGACGGAAGGAGCCTTTGGGGCACGCGACTGGAAACGAAAAAATGTCCAACGCGCCCCAAAAATCTTTGAGGATCGCTTTGGGGGGCAAGGCTGAGAGCCAACTTCAAAATAGAAAAGGAACCAACGTGGCAGCTTTGTTTGGGCTGGCTGTGGCTGGCTGCGCAGCTGGGCAGAGAAAGCTGTTGCGCAGGAAAAGCTACTGTTTTAAGTTTTACTCTTTGGCTATCTGGCTCGTTGTTTGGCTGTGAACTGGTGAATTGTCTGGAATAGCCTCAAAGTTAGTTTGTCGATTACGTCGAATAAATAATATGTAAACAAACTGGTCGCCACCGCAGTCGAAGCGGGTGGGTACGACGTTGTCGTCATCAGCGATGTCGTGGTTGATGGCGTCCGCAGGTGGGGCCACCATCGCCGCCCGCCCCGCTAAAAAAAATACGTCCGCCCCGCTGGAGTTACACCTGATACAAACGGTCGCCCTGGGCCGCATGACGTTCGTGGACCGACGCAAACGAACACAATCGAATATTTTGGATGTCCAAAATGCATTGGCCCGTTGGAGATACCCTTAAGACTGGACGTTAGGGCGAGATTTTGGCTCAGCGGAGCTGAGCTCGGCTCGTAGTAGATATGGACCGAAAAAAATGTAACAACCACAATTTTTTGGTACAGCTGCAAATAATGTAGTTAGTGACTAATGCCCAAGACATATCGAACCAAGCCAATCATCGTTGTGAATTAACAATGAATGAATGGTGCATATGCCATCTCTTTTTACCAGCCTCAAACAGAAGTTTATTGGACGAGACAAGGTGCATGTGCATCTTCTTTTGCTAATTTGAAACAGTGCTTACGTTCAGGCAGAAACGATAAAGAATGAAATCTGGGTCCAAGCACGTACGAACGGATTGGTCCAAGCACGTACAAACTGCTGGGTTGGAGCTGCGGTGGCAGATTTTTTGTAAATAAGTGAAACAGCTGGGGCAATGTCTTACAAAGATTCGGAGCAAAGAAACAAAAGCCCGGGAAGCACCCTCCGGAGGTGCTTTTTCCTCTACATGGGAGCAGCACCTGCTTCGGCCAAAGCCTACCGCACAGCCGGACTGTTTGTTTCATTTGTCCAGCTTTTTTCAGTGGAAAGCACCTAAAAGCCCAAACAAAAAGGTCATCAATAAAAAAACTAATCCAGTTCAATAAAGAAAGAAAACAACTCCACAGCGAGCGTGCGCTACCTCACCGACTTAACAAAATCAGTTTTAGAAAAAGTTCACTAGGACAAAAGTCTAAATTTGGAATTGTTCACCGTTTTTTAAAAAGTTTAGAGTTTAAAAAGAGTTAACTAGGAAAAAAGGTTCCAAATTTAAAATTGTTTACATGTTAATAAAATTTATAAATTATATGATTTCAAAAAAAAATTCGCGGGTTCAAAATGTTCATAAGTTAATAAAGATTTTGTAAAAATTATGTTAAAAAATTGTTCACGAGGTCAAAAGTATTCATGGGTTTAAACAATATTCACATGTCTAAAAATATTCGCACTTTAATAAAACTTTAGAAATTTTTAATTGAAAACGTTGTTCACAAGATAAAAAATATTCACTAGTTAAAAAATGTTCACAAGTTCAAAACTGTTCACAAGTTAATAAAGTTGTACAAAAAATTGATTTTGAAACATTGTTCAGGAGTTCAACAATTTTCACTGGTTTAAAAAATATTGACTAGTTTATAATTTTTTTTAAAGTAATTATTTAAAAAATGGTTCACGTGTTAAAAAATGTTCACTATTTCGACAAAATTACATTTCTAAAAATTAAAAGAGAAAAAACGAAAAAAAAAGGAAAAAAATCGTGCATATGTTCCCCGTTCCCGTCAGCCAAAAAAGGGACAGGAAACAAAGAAGAACAGACTTGTTGGTGGGTTCCCCCTACCCATTTCCAGTTAGCGGGAAAAAAAACAGGAAACGAATGACTCCATTCGTGCCAACCACAATCAGTAACGTGGTAATGGGCCGCGGCCTGCAAACGGGAGCGGGCGAGCGATATTACAGCTCGCAATAACTGAGCGATAGCGTTTGTGCTGGCTGCCGTATTGGTTGGTCGATCATGAGTTCATGACACACAATCTGAATGGTGCATCCAGTCCAGTGTCGCGCATGCGTTGGGCCGAGGACTCTTTCCCAGTTTGCGTTTCAAGTTTCAAGCACACACAATATAAGTCGTTCCATCTCATAAAAAATAAATATAAGTCGTTCTGCTCGTAAGCGTGCACGAATCGCCGTGGATTGGATCTGGTGGCTACACGATCTCCGCAATGATTCCAACCCCGGCTAGGCTATCATGACACGACACAACTTTGGTGTGTTCATGATCAAGCTAAAGCAAGTGCATGCGACGGCGAAAGGAGCTACATCCGCTCATGCTTTGGTTGACTTCTCTAATTTGCTACTACCTCTATCCCAAAGTTCAAGGCTTACTTTGTCAACTTTAATTATATTTTTACCAAAAAAAATTAACATGTAAAATACAAAACCAATATTATTAGATAGAAAATGAAATATATTTTCGTCTGATATCTACAAATTATTATACTACAATTATAGTGAAGATTGAATCAAGCTTCCACTTGACCAGCTCCTCATGTTCCGGTGAGCATCTAATCGAGTCAAGTGCATTGAGCACCAGGACAAGCTCATCCTCGGTCTAGGGCCCTCTCGGTATTCCACAAACCCTATCAAGGAGGATTCATCGTAAGTGGACGATCTCAGAATTTTCATCCCAAAGACAAGTTTTGAACTACTACCTTCAGAAAAGACACGACGGAGGAGCTCGCAAACATTGTCTGCTTAGAAATCTTATGGGAACGTATCTAGTGTTACCAGCCTTTACATGATATGATGATATTAGTAATTTGAAAAATTCAAATGTTAATATTTTCTATAAAAATATATGAATGGTCACAAGACATGTGTTCACAATCCCTAGAATTTTTAGTACCAATGCAAATTAGAAACACATACATAGAAAAAAATAACATGAATAGTGTCACAAAAAGACAAAAATATAAATGACAATATTTGAATGCGAGACCCACCATGTCAATATTCAAATACCTTCGATGCGGGACCCACCACAAACGCATGCGGTTGCGGTGTTGGGTTGAGATGGCGGGCTTTGGGGGTTCCTCCACACCTCATCGCCTTCCCCTCACTGTTACTAGCGGTTAGCAATGGGCCTGAATGTATGCGCCCGATCTTTGTATCGTCTAGCGAATTATCAAACTAGATTTATATTTTTGTGAATCGAGAGCTCTATTAATTACTTGAGAATCACTTAGAAAAGTGCTGATAAGAGCACATGGGCTACAATTGATCCACGGACATCTCCTCTTAATCGAGCTAGCTTGCTTAGCGTAAACATGAACAATTTGGTTTGCTCTCGTAGTTTCCGTAATTTTCTTGCATATGGATATTAACAACAATCTATCTTGTCCATCCTCCATATAGATCTATGGTCCAACTAGATATGCTTAATAACTACTGCCACTGCAGGGATGGAATGAGTTAGTTACGGTTGGAGGCAGGCACTGCATCGCACCGCACGGTGTCGGTGAAAAAATACTGCAGAAAGGTTAGCCTGCAGTCGGGTTTTCTACTCTTTACACGTCCCCGCCTCTTGCTTTTTTTGCATGCCATTGCTGGAGTGGTTTTCCTTTGTATGTATGTAGCTTGTTGCGTTGCCGGTTCGTCGTAATTCGAGAGAGAACAATATTAGAGAGGCAGCACGCCTCCTAATGTTGCAAGCAAAGGGAAGAGAAAAACGAGCTGGTATAGTAAAGAAACGACTAACAAATTGACTAGTCATTCTTTTGAATGGTTAATTTGTTGCCCTTTCTGCGTTTCAAGAGCAAGTGAATCAATCCGATGCCTGAGCCAAGCGTTAGGTGATTGATGTGCACGCGATATGAGGTCACATGGATCTCGAATGAAAGTTGAGAGCTAATATGTGTACCTCGCAGTCATTCCTACGTAGAGCGGATCGAGTAAATTGTGAAATCGTATAGAGTTATTGTTGTAGGCACACAATCGGTATATCGAGAATCAAGCAATCACATCACGATGACGACACCGAGATTTGTTAACGCGGTTCAACGACTTGCCTACTTTGCGGAACATGACTACGGACACTTCTCCCCATTGATAGCGCAACACTTGGCCTCTTTGGGCACCGACACAAGTCGCCAGGTCTTTTTACGCTCCTACAACTATCAAATCGTCATATGTTACAATGTGTAGCACCCCTCACATCATATAGGAGTTCAAGGCTATAAGAGTCCGATTCGAACACTACACGTAACTTATCCACACCTGTTACAACTTAAAACCCTAACGTAAACCCAACTCGTACATAATATTGGACACAAACTCAACACATATGGTAACGATGTCTATACTGAACGAACTTCTTTTGGAAACCAAAAGTTGCCATTCCGCAAGTTGACAACCGGTTGTTGTCATTCGCCATCGATCAAAAAAATCCAAGAGATGGCAACTTGTTTCTTGTTCTAAAAATTGGAAAGTTCGCTAGATTAAACTAATAGACACCTAAACCCCATTGTCCATTTCTCTCTACCATGGTGTTACTCACGAAGCATACCACTGCCAAGGTTTGAATTCTACTCAAAGAGAGTGGGTTTTTGCCAAAAGTTGGATAGGATCAATCTTCTCCTAAGAATATTGTTGGACAAATGCATGATTAGTAGCAATCCCTGCGATGTTCTTGTTCTTGTTGTTCGAGTGCCATATATGAAATGTGCGACAAACTAAACTAGGTAGATCACATTCTTGGAGTGGAGTATTTCTACTTCGAGGCAGCGTAAAAGCTTTTTTGTGCAAACATTAGGACAATGCGTAAGTATATGTTTGTTAGTTCTCATAAAGGTATGTGATGCTGTAAAAAAAGATCATATCAGTTTAGTTAGCAAAACATGATCAATCCATAATCGTTTTATGTGCAGTTATGATAATTTATCTGTTATGATCTTATTTAGATACAGTTATGATAGAGAACAAACATAGTTCTACTATGATTTGAGGTACTACAATGCTGTCCAAACCCTTGGCAGCAAATGCCATAAAAAATCTAAACAAAAAGAGTTGGTATGTAATGTCCCAGGTTTAGAGACGATCGAGGGGTAGATTTTAGAAAGGGATGTGCATTGCATCGTAAATTCTGGGGAAATTTCGCGCTTTTAAAACAAAACTGCATCGAAGGGGGACAAGTTTCTCTCTCGACACCTTAGAGGGTTAGGGTTTCGAGAGTGCGACAAACTTGTTTCTCATTCAACTAAGTTAGGGTTTTGAGAAGAGAGGGGAGATATTGCATCACAACTTAAGTTGCATGATTGAATTCAAACCTAAGTTGCATTTGAGTTTCAAATTCAAACAACATATGAATATCTCATAATTCAAATATGGGGTAATTCATGAAGTAAATTGTAAATAATAAAGAATATGAACAATACAAATATAAAGTAAAGCTCATTAGAGAAAATTGGAGCTTTATTGATAATAACACAAGATACATTGTCTTTACAATATTCAGATTGGAAATTAAAGAAATTACAACACATTACAAGAATTGACAAAATAGAAAAAGAAAGAAAAAGGAAGAAAATTACAAGGAAATGAACTATCCTAAACTACAAGTTGATCTTCATGAATTCCATGATCAAGATGATCTTGAGTCCCATCTTGATCATCTTCAAGCCCTGCACACAAACAAAGCCAAACACTAGTTATGCCAAGTGGCATTGCCACTTGGCAGATTAGCAAGAAAAATGGGAAATGGAGAGGATATGACCATGATCAGCCGAGCTGATCCATCCACTGGACCAAGTACCAACCAGCACACACATAGGCAGCTCACAAGCTCGTGTGCATGTCTCACAAAGACACACAAGCCTGGGAGAGTCACCAACAAGGACCAGACCTTGTTGTCGACCAGAGAAGGAAGGGCAGAGCATACATAAGCTTTTCACTGCAAAACCCTAACCATTCCATCGACAAGGAGCTTCTGGGTAAGAACACAAGAACAACAAGAACACAAGAACAGCAAGAACAGGAAGAACGATGCCACTGCTGTTCAACCTATCCCAACGACCTACGGAAAGTAATCAAGTAGCATCAGCTTGCAAGGAGGAGCAGGGCAAGCACAAGCACATCATAGAAGCAATCCTCTACACCAACACTTTAATCTAGGAGCTGGAGTGAGGTATACACATCATCATGAACAAACCAGATGGTTTTGTTCATAAATTGCACAGGCATGATCACACAAGCACACAAAGGGTGGGGTAACCCTGTTTTGATCATCATTTGGTCATAGACCAAGTGTAACCTGGTAGAAATGGCAAAGACCAGGGATCAATCAAAGCCTATGTCCATGGTTATGCCAACAAGACAAGTGGTAGCATCTTCCAAATGGAAATAGGAAGGAAAACCATCCCAAAGACTTACCCAAATATACCCAGATTACACCAGCCCTTTTGAAACCATCAGAAATGCAGAGAAAAATGTCTACTGCAATTAATTTTCAACATCAAAAGCATCTGGCAACCAAATATGGTTAAACCAGACAAGCAATCGTCCATACACATCAAGCCAACAAGGGTGGGAGCTTCCGAACAAAGAAAGAATTGTTGTTGAGGCCACCTCAACCACTAAAACAGCCAAACCACCAAGCCAACGACTTATATCATTACCCGGATGGGTTCAAAGATGAGCTAGGGTCCCCAACAAATGGTTGGCATCCCTCTAGCTCAAGCAAATTAACCGTAAGAGTCATCATCGCAAGCAGCTTCATCTCATTTATCCAAGAAACAAAGACAAGCTATACAGATAAATGAAATTCATAAATCATAAGCAACTAGAACACTTGCACAGGATCCAGAGGATCATTGCAAGCATCAACTGATGCTTGAGCAAGCAACAGCACACACCAGCATAAGCCTGTGTGACACACACACATCACAGGGTGAGCAGCAGTGAGGCACAGGACAGCACAGCAGCTTTTACAAGCAATTGATGATCACAAGATCATTAGAAGCTTGCTAAAGCATGCTACATCATGCTAGAACCATTCCAAGTATTAATACATGGACCAGTTAATTAAATAGCCACAGTTAAGCAACAATTGTATCACAGATAATCATATAAACCATTTTATGATTGTATCCAGAAGCACATCATCAAGGAATTGATGCTTATGGACAACAATTAAGCAAAGCAGAGCCTACCATGAGCCAGAGCCCTTTAAACATCACACAAACAGCACTGGCACTTGCAAAATTGCAAGGAATACACACAGTAATCAAGCCAGGGAAAATTAACTGAATACACTTGATGATTCAACAGCAATAGCATCAAGGACAAAGTCACAGGGATTGAATTTAGCAAGAAATGCAAGCTTGATCAAGCACTGAGCCTAGGGAATCTTGCACAGAAGCATAGCAGGGCTGCACACAGCAGTAACACAAGCACTGGCATGGTCATGGCAGCAATAGCCAAGGCCAGTGAAGCACAGCATCACAAACAGCACAGCAACAGCGCAATAGCATATGCATACACAGCTAGCTAGGCATAGCAGCAGAGCATCAACACTGCAGGCATCTCCACGAGGTGGAGCAGCCATTGCCAGAGCTAGAGGATGAAGAAGAAGAACAGGCACAAGAGAGAGAGAAGGGTGGCGCACGTACCCGGGGCGAGCAGACAGCAGTCGCGGCCACGACGGCGCGCGCCGAGTGCACGGCAGCACCTGGCCAGGCCAGGCCACGCTCAGACAAGCGCCGCAGCGCCCCGCACCACTGCGGCGAGGCCCACGGCGGTGCCATCGCGCCAGGAACCCTGGGAGCAGCGAGATCGCCGCGGATCCCGTAACCCTAGCCACGGCGAGGGGGTCGAGGACGAGCAGGAGCAACGCCAGCTCCAGATCGACGCGGAGGATAAGGACTGGCGTCACGAGGCGGTTCGATTGCGCCCCATGGCGAGGGCCATGGCGGTCGGAGTTCGCCGGAATCGGTAGGCGACGGCGAGGGCGACACAGGTCGCCAGAGAGAAGGGGATTAGGGTTCACCGAGGCGGCGTGGTGGGGGAGAGAGTGAGCGACCGCTCGGGTCGGTTGGACCCGAGCTGGTCTAACCCAACCCACTGGGCTCCACTGACAGGTGGGCCCAGGGGCAATTGTGTCAATTCACAAAATTCATAAAAATGCTGAAACTTTGAAAATCAATAGTAAATGTTTAATAGCTCTAAAAAATAATTAAAAATATGAAAACCACTCAGTATAAAAATCTCTATCATAATAAAATATGAAATAGAATTTTTGAAGTTAAACAAGAATAAGTTCAAATTTGATGATTTAAATAATCATTTAAATCACACCTTTTATTTTCAATAATGAAAATAAGTCCATAAAGTATTTTGGACTTTAAAAACACCTTGACAACATTTCAAGGTTGTATTTTACCCTAAATAGAGTATCCCTAAGTCATTCTTAGTATTAACCTCTCACATGAAATGATAAAGACATCGGAAGGGGGGAACAAACCCTAAAAACTGGAATCATGCATAAATGATTCTTTAACCATTGCCCTTATCGGACAATGATGTTATTTTTTCAGCAACAGAGGACAAGGGTCAGTCCACACCATCCAACTGCAACACTTTGCAGTGTTCAGGCAAGTTCATCACTTGCTCATGTCATTCGAGTATTTTTACCAAATTACTTGCAAAGTACTATGTTTATCACTATTGCATAAAAAGGCAAAACCACTATTTTCATAACTATGAATATGACTAAGTGGTGGGCAATGGAACCATGGATTGTGTTGATATGGTGGAGGTTCCATTGCAAGGGTTTATATCCATCTAGGATTAAACAACAAATGTCGTCCAGTGATTCTTGTGCTGTAATACCCGTGTTAACCATAAGATCTGGAGTGGGACGGAATAGTTAATCGTATTTCCACCTCTTGTACATCAACGGACGCGCTTTACCGTAGACACTTCTGACGGGGGCAAGCGGTAGGCTGGGGAAGCCAAAAGTTCCCCACGTCTTTGTCCGTAGCACACTTGTCGCCCGAAGAGCAAGCGGTAGGCTGGGGAAGCCAAAAGTTCCCCACGGTATTGCGGTCTATGAGGGGTTGCATCTACCGGCGAAGGAGTTTGGTTCGATCCCAGACTATCGTCGTGGTCGGGGTCCATCTTTAATTGGTGTAAGAGGACCGACGAGGACCCAGGGTCGGGGATGCAGCAAAGGGTGGGTGTATGAGGTAGCGGAGGAATATAATTGGCTATGACCTTATATCGGGCCTCACACCGAAGGAAGTGTGGACGGGAAAGCTGCCCGGTTGGCACCAAGGTTAAGATCTCTTATGGGTAAAGCAACACACCTCTGCAGAGTGTAATGAATCGTGACATGTCACTCCCTGTTCCGGGATTTGGAACTGCGAACGCTGCCGGAAAGGAACTCCATGAAGTTCTAGTAAACCGGTGAAGGCTGACGGACATAGTTCTTTGAAATAAAAGCAACCTCTTGGAGAAATGTTTATCAAAACCTGCATTGGTATTAGACTTTTTGGTCTAATGTCGTAGCTAGTGCATTAAACACCGCTTTTCTATAATGAACTTGTTGAGTACGCTCGTACTCATACCACTCTTAAATCCACCGCTAGATTGTCCGAACCATCCGGAGGAGGACAACGACAACCCTGAAGGAGCCGACATCATCGGCTATGAAGAACCAGACCTCTCTGGAGGTGTCGAAGGTGTATACTACCTCATAGTCTACGGAACCGGGGAGGGTTCCAGAGCAGAGCACGTGTAGACCTACCAAGTAGTGTTAGTATCCGAGCAGTACGAACTCTTAGTATTTAACTGCTCGAGGAAATAAATGTATAACTTAGTAAGACTTCTATATTGTAAGTTGAGTTGGGTTCGCCTCGAACCCAGGAGTATCCCTCTTAGGACCCAAGAGGAGCTCCGAGATTATATGTATATTATGCTTGTAATAATAAAGGAATGAGTTATGGACCTGCTATGTTCTGTTGTACTACTCTGAGGGATGTAATATTTGCGGATTGGTACTTCGTGAATGTTATATCAACGACTGGCATACTACAACATGCAGTGGGTATGCAGGGTCACCACAGTTGGTATCAGAGCAAAAGCTTTGACCTTAGGTTGGAACCTAGTAAATGGGACGAAACGTTAGGAGTCAAATAGGATTAGTAAAGAATTCTCTAAAAATATGGTGTATATTCACTTGAGAATAAAACAATCATATGTTTTAGTGCGATAATTCTTTATTATCTCTATTATGATGCATTATTACTAATCTTATATTCTTTCTATTCTACAGCCAACTATGGCAAGTTCACGCCCGGGACGTAATGTGAAAGTGAAGCCGTCAAACTTGAGTGAATACGACGGAGGACTCGCAGACATTCTTCGTGCTATGCTACTTGAATTTGGGTGCGATCCCCAAATCCAAGTAATGAAATACTGGTACTTCGACGGTCCAGTATTGGCAAAGTGTAGGGTAGGGCTAAGACTTCCAGAATCCCTAGGAATGAGCGTAGTGATGCCAGCAGGTGAGGCTAGAACTATCAACACAGCCTACCACATAGCCATAATGAGAGCCATCACTGATATTCGGGAGCATAAGACGAAGGAGCTTATGGGTTCCAAATTCGCTCATATTCCTCATATGGAGGAGGAAGATGATCCTATGCTTAACCACTTCAAGCTTGCAAAATGCAAACCAGCAGAAGCCGCTAAGTACATGGATAACAGCCGCAACCTACTCGTCATTGTTCTTTCGATTGAACCGACATCTGTCGGGAGCAATTGATACAATGCTGGAAGAGTTCACTGAGCCCAAG
Source organism: Lolium rigidum (assembly GCF_022539505.1). NCBI lineage: Eukaryota > Viridiplantae > Streptophyta > Magnoliopsida > Poales > Poaceae > Lolium > Lolium rigidum. The sequence goes on along the minus strand of NW_025901008.1, from coordinate 2,661 downwards.
GAGGAGACCAAGGGGAAGGAACCAATGGAGAATGAGGTTCACACACCAGTTTATTCAGCTGGTGATTACATTAGTATTGACCATACCGAACAACAAACTACACCCATTACCCCTAGGTACTTTCCTAGTAATTCCCATGGAGGATATGAGGGTGGAGAGGAATCCGGAAACAATCAGCGTTCCGAGACTCCTATAGAAAACTCCACAGGTTGGCGTTGGGGATCAGATACTGGAACCCATAGTGATTCAGTAAGATATAATCCTGAGATGAATGAGGACGCCACAACCCAGAACCAGAACTATCAGGGTAATAGGGGAGACGATGAGGAGTATCCGATACTGATCGAGTCGGATACAAATGGTGGATATACCTATGGCGGAGTCACAAGGGAGTACACCCGATGGGTGGATTATGATGCACTTAATGACCAGTTCATGAACACAGATTTCTCCCTGGGATCATCCTCTGATTCCGACTACCAGCCGACGGGAAGACCCTATGTTCCAGATTACTGTCAGGAGGACTACACGTTCGACCGGATGGAAGCCTGGGATGTATCGGGAGTGAAGCACGACTAGAGGCTACCATGGGAGGCGAGACTACAATACAGCAGTACCACATGTATTGTAGTATGTAATATTTTGTAGAAATTTGTACATATACTTCAATAAGTGAGTTTGCATACTCACATCGATCGTCACTGAGTATTGTAATAAGACCACTTAAGTATGTATATACATGGTATATGTTTTGTATGATTTGGATTTGCTTCTTGATTTCCATTGCGTGACTAGTTCTGTGCACAAAGTTGAGCTCAGAAAACTTGCGCATGGAGTAACTATGAGTATCACTTTGTGTTGCAGAACTAGGGGGATATGTCGGGATTGACGGGTGAGGAGAGAGAAGCACAGCGCATCGAGCGCGAGACCAAGCAGAAGGAAGAGGCTGATGAAGCAGCCAGAAACCAGTTTCCACCACCACCACCCATGACGCAGCAGAATTTCCTCCAATACATGCAAATGTTGGAGGAAAGGCAACGTATGACGATGGAGCAGCAAAATAAGTTCTTCCAGGAGCTGCTTCAGCAGAACAGGGTGGAGAGGCCCGAGAACCAGGGAGTCACCTTGTCAGACTTCCAGAATACTAAGCCTATATCCTTCGCATACGCGCCCGAGCCTATGGACGCGGAGGATTGGTTGATGGACACGGAGCGAAAGCTCAATACCGTTGGATGCAACGACCTGGAAAAGGTCAGGTATGCAACACACTTGTTGTGTGGACCCGCCGCATCATGGTGGGACAACATAGTAGCCGTTTATCCGGCTGAAAAGGTGTTTACATGTGAAGAGTTCAAGAGGAAGTTCAGGGAATCCAATGTCCCTGAGAGCATAGTGGAACTGAAGCGTCGAGAATTTGAGAGTCTCGAGCAGAAGGATAAGGCCATCCTGACTTATGTCAGGGAGTTTTCGAAGTTGTCTCGGTATGCTGTTGAGGAGGTCAACACCGAGGACAAAAAGAAGAAGAGGTTCTTGCGGGGATTAAGTCCCCAGTTCAAGGTACAGCTCAGAATGATGAGAGCAACAGAGTTCCAGGAGTTGGTGGATGCAGCCATCACTCTTGAAGATGACTTCAAGCAACTGCAAGAAGAAAAGAGGAACAAGGCTAAATTTGAGCCTAAGAGATATGTCAGCAACAAGCCTAATACTGGCTTGAGTTTCAAACCAAGGTACAACAACAACTACAACAACAACAACAACCAGAGGAGAAACCAAGGAGTCCAGCCTGCAAACCTGATATTGTGTCGAAGTTGTGGAAAACCAGGACACCTTTCCAAGGATTGCAGGAAGCCAAGGATAATATGCTTTGGTTGTCATGAGGAAGGACACATTCTTAGGGATTGCCCTAAGAATAATAATGTAGGAGGCCAGTCAGGAGGAGGGAACCGAAGCGGGGGCACCGGAGGCAATTGGAAGAACAAGAAGCCCTTCGGCAAGTTAAACTGCACCAACTTGGAGGAGGTGGTGAACTCCGATCAGGCAGTGATAGGTACGTTTCAGATACTTACTCATCCTGGCAAAGTACTTTTTGATACTGGTGCAACTACATCGTTCATTTCTCAGCAATTCATCATCAAACATGAGATTAGTTGCACTAAGTTAGATACACCCATAACCGTACTTTCCGCGGGGGGAACGATAGTAGTAACCCATACCAAACAAGGACAAGTCATTATGATCAATAAATGCGCGTTTGACGCAGACCTGTTCATTTTACCGATGAAGGACATTGATGTCATTCTTGGTATGAACTGGTTAGAAGCTAATGGAGCATTGATCGACTGTGTGAACAAGACTATGTCTTTGAAAAGTCCCGATGGAAGTAGAATGATCTACCAAGGAGATAAGAATACACAGATCGAAGTCGAGCTACAGCTGAATAGCATGAAGGAAGTGAAGTTACAAGATATACCTGTAGTAAATGAATTCCAGGATGTTTTTCCCAAGGAATTACCTGGAATGCCACCAGATAGGGAGATAGAATTTACTATCAACCTAATTCCAGGAACAGCTCCGATTGCTAAAGCACCATATAAGATGGGGCCTAAGGAGTTTGAATGGATCATAGCGAACAAGAGGGGGGGGGGTGAATGGCGCTACGGC
>NW_025901007.1:0-44248 GCF_022539505.1 Lolium rigidum | reverse complement strand
CAATAGTTTTTAAGCTATTTGTCCCATGAGCTATATATTGCAAAGGTGAATGATGGAATTTTAAAGGTAGCACTCAAGCAATTTACTTTGGAATGGCGGATAAATACCATGTAGTAGGTAGGTATGGTGGACACAAATGGCATAGTGGTTGGCTCAAGTATTTTGGATGCATGAGAAGTATTCCCTCTCGATACAAGGTTTAGGCTAGCAAGGCTATTTGAAACAAACACAAGGATGAACGGTACAGCAAAACTCACATAAAAGACATATGGTAAACATTATAAGACTCCATACCGTCTTCCTTGTTGTTCAAAACTCAATACTAGATGTTATCTAGACTCTAGAGAAACCAAATATGCAAACCAAATTAGCAAGCTCTAAGTATTTCTTCATTAATGGGTGCAAAGTATATGATGCAAGAGCTTAAACATGAGCACAACAATTGCCAAGTATCAAATTATCCAAGACATTTTAGAGTTACTACATGTAGCATTTTCCAATTCCAACCATATAACAATTTAACGAAGGAGAAACTTCGCCATGAATACTATGAGTAGAACCTAAGGACATATTTGTCCATATGCAACAGCGGAGCGTGTCTCTCTCCCACAAAGTGAATGCTAGGATCCATTTTATTCAAACAAAACAAAAAACAAAAACAAACCGACGCTCCAAGCAAAGTACATAAGATGTGGCCGAATAAAAATATAGTTTCGGGGGAGGAACCCGATAATGTTGTCGATGAAGAAGGGGATGCCTTGGGCATCCCCAAGCTTAGACGCTTGAGTCTTCTTAATATATGCAGGGGTGAACCACCGGGGCATCCCCAAGCTTAGAGCTTTCACTCTCCTTAATCATATTGCATCATACTCCTCTCTTGATCCTTGAAAACTTCCTCCACACCAAACTCGAAACAACTCATTAGAGGGTTAGTGCATAATAAAAATTCACATGTTCAGAGGTGACACAATCATTCTTAACACTTCTGGACATTGCATAAAGCTACTGGACATTAATGGATCAAAGAAATTCATCCAACATAGCAAAAGAGGCAATGCGAAATAAAAGACAGAATCTGTCAAAACAGAACAGTCCGTAAAGATGGATTTTATTAGGCCACCAGACTTGCTCAAACGAAAATGCTCAAATTGAATGAAAGTTGCGTACATATCTGAGGATCACTCACGTAAATTGGCATAATTTTCTGAGTTACCTACGAGAGAATTAGACCCAGATTCGTGACAGCAAAGAAATCGTTTCTACGCGAGTAATCCAAATCTAGTATTTACTTTACTATCAAAGACTTTACTTGGTACAACAAAACACAAAACTAAGATAAGGAGAGGTTGCTACAGTAGTAAAAAACTTCCAAGACACAAATATAAAACAAAAATACTGTAGTAAAAACATGGGTTGTCTCCCATAAGCGCTTTTCTTTAACGCCTTTCAGCTAGGCGCGAGAAAGTGTAACTCAAGTAACATCGAGAGATGAAGCATCAACATCATAATTTGTTCTAATAATAGAATCATAAGGCACCTTCATTCTCTTTCTAGGGAAGTGTTCCATACCTTTCTTGAGAGGAAATTGATATTTAATATTACCTTCCTTCATATCAATAGTAGCACCAACGGTTCGAAGAAAAGGTCTTCCCAATATAATGGGGCAAGATGCATTGCATTCAATATCCAAGACAACAAAATCAACAGGGACAAGGTTATTGTTAACCATAATATGAACATTATCAACTTTCCCCAAAGGTTTCTTTTTAGCATTATCAGCGAGATTAACATCCAAATAACAATTCTTCAATGGTGGCAAGTCAAGCATATCATAGACCTTTTTAGGCATAACAGAAATACTTGCACCAAGATCACATAAAGCATTACAATCAAAATCTTTGACTCTCATTTTAATGATGGGCTCCCAACCATCCTCTAGCTTTCTAGGAATAGAAGTTGCAAGTTTTAGTTTCTCTTCTCTAGCTTTTATGAGAGCATTTGTAATATGTTTCGTGAAAGCCAAATTTATAGCGCTAGCATTGGGACTCTTAGCAAGTTTTTGCAAGAACTTTATAACTTCAGAGATGTGGCAATCATCAAAATCTAAATCATTACAATCTAAAGCAATGGGATTATCATCCCCAAGGTTGGAAAAAATTTCAGCAGCTTTATCACAGGCAGTTTCAGCAGTTTTAGCAGTTTCAGGCAGTTTTGCGCGCTTTGCATTAGAAGTGGAAACATTGCTAACACCAATTCTTTTATTAGTATGAGTAGGAGGTGCAGCAACATGTGTAGCATTAGCATTACTAGTGGTGGTAATAGTCCAAACTTTAGCTATATTCTTCTCTTTAGCTAGTTTTTCATTTTCTTCTCTATCCCACCTAGCACGCGAGTTCAACCATTAATCTTATATTCTCATTAATTCTAACTTGGATGGCATTTGCTGTAGTAACAATTTTATTTTCAATATCCCTATTAGGCATAACTTTCGATTTCAAAAGATCAACATCGGAGGCAAGACTATCAACTCTAGAAACAAGAATATCAATTTTATTGAGCTTTTCCTCAACAGATTTGTTAAAGGCGGTTTGTGTACTAATAAATTCTTTAAGCATGGCCTCAAGTCCAGGGGGTGTATTCCTATTATTTTTGTAAGAATTCCCATAAGAATTAGCATAACCGTTACCATTATTATAAGGATATGGCCTATAGTTATTACTAGAATTGTTCCGATAAGCATTGTTGTTGAAATTATTATTTTTAATGAAGTTTACATCAACATGTTCTTCTTGTGCAACCAATGAAGCTAATGGAACATTATTAGGATCAACATTAGTCCTATCATTCGCAAGCATAGACATAATAGCATCAACCTTATCATTCAAGGAAGAGGATTCTTCAACAGAATTTACCTTCTTACCTTGTGGAGCTCTTTCCGTGTGCCATTCAGAGTAATTAACCATCATATTATCAAGAAGCTTTGTTGCTTCACCAAGAGTGATGGACATAAAGGTACCTCCAACAGCTGAATCCAATAAATTCCGCGAAGAAAAATTTAGTCCTGCATAGAAGGTTTGGATGATCATCCAAGTAGTCAGTCCATGGGTTGGGCAATTTTTAACCGAGAGATTTCATTCTTTCCCAAGCTTGAGCAACATGTTCAGTATCTAATTGTTTGAAATTCATTATGCTACTCCTCAAAGATATAATTTTAGCAGGGGGATAATATCTACCAATAAAAGCATCCTTGCATTTAGTCCATGAATCAATACTATTCTTAGGCAGAGATAGCAACCAATCTTTAGCTCTTCCTCTTAATGAGAAAGGGAACAATTTTAGTTTAATAATATCACCATCTACATATTTATACTTTTGCATTTCACATAGTTCAACAAAATTATTGAGATGGGCAGCAGCATCATCAGAACTAACACCAGAAAATTGCTCTCTCATGACAAGATTAAGTAAAGCAGGTTTAATTTCAAAGAATTCTGCTGTAGTAGCAGGTGGAGCAATAGGTGTGCATAAGAAATCATTATTATTTGTGCTAGTGAAGTCACACAACTTAGTATTTTCAGGGTTGGCCATTTTAGCAATAGTAAATAAAGCAAACTAGATAAAGTAAATGCAAGTAGACTAATTTTTTTTGTGTTTTCAATATAGCAAACAAGACAGTAAATAAAGTAAAGCTAGCAACTAATTTTTTTGTGTTTTGATATAAGTGCAGCAAGCAAAGTAGTAAATAAAACTAAGCAAGACAAAAACAAAGTAAAGAGATTGAGAAGTGGAGACTCCCCTTGCAGCGTGTCTTGATCTCCCCGGCAACGGCGCCAGAAAATATGCTGGCGCGTAGTTGACGTGGGAGTTAGAAATCTTTGTGGTGTAGCTTTTCTTCAGTTCCCGGCAACGGCGCCGAGAAAATATGCTTGATGGCGTGTATTTCACACGTTCGTTGGGCAACCCCAAGAGGAAGGTATGATGCGCACAGCAGCAAGTTTTCCTCGGAAAGAAACCAAGGTTTATCGAACCGGGAGGAGCCAAGAAGCACGTTGAAGGTTGATGGCGGCGGGATGTAGTGCGGCGCAACACCGGAGATTCCGGCGCCAACGTGGAACCTGCACAACACAACCAAAGTACTTTGCCCCAACGAAACAGGGAGGTTGTCAATCTCACCGGCTTGCTGTAACAAAGGATTAACCGTATTGTGTGGAAGATGATTGTTTGCAGAGAAAACAGTAAAACAAGTATTGCAGCAGATTTGTATTTCAGTATTAAAGAATGGACCGGGGTCCACAGTTCACTAGAGGTGTCTCTCCCATAAGATAAAAGCATGTTGGGTGAACAAATTACGGTCGGGCAATTGACAAATAGAGAGGGCATAACAATGCACATACATGTCATGATAAGTATAGTGAGATTTAATTGGGCATTACGACAAAGTACATAGACCGCCATCCAACCGCATCTATGCCTAAAAAGTCCACCTTCGAGTTATCATCCGAACCCCCTCCGGTATTAAGTTGCTAAACAACGAGACAATTGCATTAAGTATGGTGCGTAATGTAATCAACAACTACATCCTCGGACATAGCGCCAATGTTTTATCCCTAGTGGCAACGAGCACAACACAACCTTAGAACTTTCATCACATCGTCCCAGGTGTCAATGCGGGCATGAACCCACTATCGAGCATAAGTACTCCCTCTTGGAGTTAAAAGTAAAAACTTGGCCGAGCCTCTACTAGAAACGGAGAGCATGCAAGATCATAAACAACACATGTATAATAACTTGATAATTAACATGACATAGTATTCTCTATCCATCGGATCCCGACAAACACAACATATAGAATTACGGATAGATGATCTTGATCATGTTAGGCAGCTCACAAGATCCAACAATGAAGCACAATGAGGAGAAGACAACCATCTAGCTACTGCTATGGACCCATAGTCCAGGGGTAGACTACTCACTCATCACTCCGGAGGCGACCATGGCGGTGTAGAGTCCTCCGGGAGATGATTCCCCTCTCCGGCAGGGTGCCGGAGGTGATCTCTCGGATCCCCCGAGATGGGATCGGCGGCGACGGCGTCTCGGTAAGGTTTTCCGTATCGTGGCTCTCGCATGCGGGGGTTTCGTCACGGAGGCTTTAAGTAGGCGGAAGGGCAAGTCAAGAGGCGGCACGGGGGCCCACACCATAGGCCGGCGCGGCCGGGGGTGGGGCCGCGCCGCCCTAGGGTTTGGCCACCCCGTGGCCCCTCTTCGTCTCGTCTTCGGACTTACGGAAGCTTCGTGGAAAAATAGGCCCCTGGGCTTTGATTTCGTCCAATTCGAGAATATTTCCTTACTAGGATTTACGAAACCAAAAACAGCGAGAAAACAACAATCGGCACTTCGGCATCTTGTTAATAGGTTAGTTCCAGAAAATGCACGAATATGACATAAAGTGTGCATAAAACATGTAGGTATCATCAATAATATGGCATAGAACATAAGAAATTATCGATACGTCGGAGACGTATCAGAGACAGCAGCGGTGATGGAGATGGCGGTGGTGTTGATGGAGGAGCCTTCCGGGGGCACTTCCCCGTCCCGGCGGCATGCCGGAACAGAGACTCCTGTCCCCCAGATCTTGGCTTCGCAATGGCGGCGGCTCTGGAAGGTTTCTTGTACCGTGGCTTTTCCGTCTCGAAGTTTTAGGTCAGGGACCTTTATATAGGCGAAGAGGCGGCGTCAGAAGGTCAACGAGGCGACGACACGCTAGGGGGGCGCGGGCCACCCCCAGGCCGCGCCGGGGTCATGTGTGGTGGGCCTATGCCCCCCCTGGCCTCTCTCGGTGTTTTGGATGCTTCCGGGAAAAATAGGAACCTGGGCGTTGATTTCGTCCAATTCCGAGAATATTTCCTTACTAGGATTTCTGAAACCAAAAACAGCAGAAAACAGGAACTGGCCCTTCGGCATCTCGTCAATAGGTTAGTTCCGGAAAACGCATAAATATGACATAAAGTATGTATAAAACATGTAGATATCATCAATAATGTGGCATGGAACATAAGAAATTATCGATACGTCGGAGACGTATCACCTTCAAGCAATGCAACTGCAGCTGCTGACACGAGAGCTGCAAAACCCTAAATCCTAAACCCTAACCCTAAACCTTAAACCTAACCCTAACCCCAAATCGTAACCCTAACCATAAACACTAACCCTAAATTCTAACCCTAACCCTAAACCCTAAACCTAACCCTAACTAGTATATCAAGGCAGCTCATGTGATAATGGCTAAGCTGCGGGTATGCCGGAGGCTACCATGTGCCAAAGGGTCCCAAGCTTGTTTTTCCATGTATATATGTCCTAAAAAACATAAAAAAATGAAAACGTACATTGGTGGAACCTTGCGCGGAGAAATCTAGGGGTAGACCCGCCGGGGCACACATACCGCAGTTTTTGGGGGTAAGGGGAGAATGACCACCAGAGCGCCTAATCCCACCAAATCTTGCATCTGGACCTATGATATCTGTGAAAGTGTGGTGGAAGGTATAATGGTAAGTCTAACCCTAACCCTAAACCTAACCCTAAACCTAAACCCTAAATTAGCGAGGCTTCGAGTAATGCAACTGCAGCTGCTGACATAGGAGCATCAAAACCCTAAATCCTAAACCCTAACCCTAAACCATAAACCTAACCCTAACCCTAAATCCTAACCCTTACCCTAAACCCTAACCCTAACCCTAAATCCCAACCCTAATGCTAAACCCTAAACCTAACCCTAACTAGTAGATCAAGGCAGCTTATGTTCTAATGGCTAAGCTGCGGGTATGCCGGAGGCTTCCATGTCCCAAAGGGTCCCAAGATTGGTTTTCCATGTGTACATGTCCTAAGCAAACCGAAAACAATGAAAAACTACATTGGTGCAACCTCGCGCGGCGAAATCTAGGGGGTAGACCCGCCGGGGCATACATACCGCTGTTTTTGGGGGGAGGAGGGGGAGAATGACCGCCGGAGCACCGAAATCACACCAAATCTTGCATGTGGACCTATGATATGTGTGAAAGTGTGGTGGAATGTGTAATGGTGCAAAAATAGCCCCCCTAAACCCAAATCCCTAAACTAGGGAGGCTTCAAGTAATGGAACTGCAGCTGCTGACACGGGAGCTGCAAAACCCAAAATCCTAAACCCTAACCCTAACCCTAAACCCTAAAACCCTAAACCTAACCAGAACCCTAATCCTAATCCTAACCCTAAATCCTAACCCTAAATTTAAACCCTAACCCTGACCCTAAACCCTAACCCTAACCCTGACCCTAAACCCTAACCCTAAATCCTAACCCTAACCAGTAGATCAAGGAAGCTCATGTGATAATGGCTAGCTACGGGTATATATGTCGGAAGCTACCATGTGCCAAAGGGGCCCAAGCTTGTTTTTCCATGTGTATATGTCCTAAACAAATCTAAAACAATGAAAAGTACATTGGTGGAACCTCGCGCGGAGAAATCTAGGGGGTAGACCCACCGGGGCACACATACCGCTGTTTTTTGGGGAGAGGGGGAGAATGACCGCAGGAGCACCGGAATCCCACCAAATCTTGCATGTGGACCTGTGATATATGTGAAAGTGTTTTGGAAGGTGTAATGGTGAAAAAATATCTCCCATAAATCATAAACCCAAAACTGGGGAGGCTTCGAGTAATGCAACTTCAGCTGATGACACGGGAGCAGCAAAACCGTAAATCCTAAACCCTAACCCTAAACCTAACCCTAACCCTAAATCCTAACCCTGACCCTAAACCCTAACCCTAACCCTAAATCCTAACCCTAACCCTAAAATCTAAACCTAACCCTAACTAGTAAATCAAGGCATCTCATGTGATAATGGCTAGCTGCGGGTATGTCTGAGGCTACTTTAACGGCCCAGAGTAGGACCCCTATTAGATTCTTCTGTTCTTTTCTTTTGTGCATGATCATGGCATCATGCATGCATAACATCCATGTTTTAACAAAATGAAATTATTTTATTAAACCCTAACCCTTTATTTTCTCTCTCACATGGTTTTAATAAACCCTTCTCTCTCTTTTGTTTCTGATAAACCCTAAACCCCTCTCTTTTTTCTCTACTAGTAAACGTGCACGTGCAATGCAAGTGTAATACTTTGGTTTTAGCTATTGAAGTAACAATTTCAAAGATTTTTTTTGTCTTAGTAAGTGTGCACATGCACACACTTTCTGATTGTCTAATTAAAGGTGCACGTGCCATGCATGTATTACAATCTATAATAAAATAATTTTATTTCAAATTGTATTATTTAGCGAGTTTTCTTAAAGAGCTACTTTAAATGTATATCCTGTCCAACCATGTGAGAAGTGAGTGTAACAAACGATCCACGAACATGTCTCCACTTAAAATTCTAAATCATATAAATATATGTATTATAATTAGTTACAAAAATACTTAAAAATAATAACTAAGCAACATTGTATCTTCTACGTATTCACGGATGATGGTTCTATGTTGAAGGTCCACTTTTTTATGCGATCAATAAGGCTTCGTGCAATTGCTGGGATATTGCTTAAACCTTCATTTGCTTCATACTTCAGGATGTGAACCAAAAATCGCTTCCTTAGTTGAAAATCGTCCTATATATGCAGTATACAACATTGTTATAAAAAACACGTGCAAAGTGTATGCAAATAAACATGTGTAAATACTCACCGTGGGTACTGGAAAATGTAGCAATCCATCGTACCATGAATGCATGAACTCAAAAACCAAATAACCCGATAGAGCACTGCATGTACATTCTGGGTCGAATAAATACGTTAAGATTGTAACACATTGTTAAGATTCTTACTCGTCTGAGTTTGTTGGAACTCTAGGAACCTTGCAACCCCATGTAGTTATGTCATCTTTTGATGTAGGGTTTGCAACTTCGAGCGCAAGATTAAAATTGCCGGCCACATTTTTAAGTATAGTCTTTCACAAATATGGTATTGGAAGCGGGTCCAAAAATGAGATAACTTTTTTGTGCTGATCCAAGACGAACAACTGGAATAACCTGACAATATCCCAAGGCAATAAAATCTGCATCGATACATTTAAAAATACAGTAATCATTATAACATATAATTGACTCTTAAGAATAAAGGATTGAATTCTTACCATATTGCATTCAGATATGTGATACTCATTGCTGTCAGGCCAGCTAAGAAACAACTCAGCCAACTTAGCAATGTCAGGATAGTCACTACGACTTGAATCTCGTGCATATTGAGACATCAACTAAAATAATAATAAAAAACATTAGTATGTGCGACAAATGAGTCACATATAAATAGATTTAATATGTAGTTATAGTAACTTACACAGAAGTTCAAATCCATGTAGTGGACTGGGACATCCCTAGCAAGCTGGATGTCATGCCACGCCAGTATTCGTACAGCCATATTGAAGCAACTAACGTCCATATTTTTATTCATTTTTAGTATGTTACTTATTTGTCTTAAATTAAGACTAATAGGATAAGGACTTGAACTTTTAACCCATTCGGTCCTGTGAAATTAGAATTCTGTCAATTACAATTATAAGTATGCTGTCGCAATTTATTAGAACAACACAATGAAATAAAAAATGTTGCTTACTCTAGTGAAGGGATATCATCAAACGTGCTGATGTATAGGCAAAGTTCATCTATTAATTCCTCGTCGGTTGGATTACCAGATGGTGCCAGAAGTAATGACTGTGAGATGAATCCAATTTCAGATGCTAGTTTCGATGTTTTGATGTTTTTAGGGGGTCCATCCACAATGACACAATCAGTGGGATCAAATGTTTGGTCTTCATCATCTTTCAAGTCTCGATTCCTTATATTATCATCATTCAAATGTGAATCCACCAAAATGACTGCTAATTTGTTTCTAAAATCTATCATATTGACCTATTAATCAAGCGGTAACTAAAGTTAGTTTTGAAGTAATAATGATACAACCTAGAATAAGAATCACGATATGGAGCAAATATACCTGCTCAGGAATGTCGGATAAAATATCCCCCATGAAATATTCCATGAAGTTTAACATCCATAGACCACACGATGACCTGCAAGATTACATCTTTTTGACGACACAAAATTTGATATATATTCAACAAGGACAATCATTTGTTGCAAAAAAGATACTCAAAATCATCAATCGTAAAAGAAAATGTGAGGAGGCTATGACTGGGAAAAGGGTTGTCCACGACCGAAGGCTGTCAGGCTCGAGACAAATGCGGGCGACTCCGATGTCGGCGCCATGCAACTCTCCTTGCCCACGACCCACGGTCACTGACTCACTGTCCTTTGACGCTGAACAAATCCTACTCCAAGTATTAAAAAAAGGAAAAAGAATGAAAGATCCCCCACTCACTCTCTTCCCTCCCGCTCCATGACCGGCGACCAAATCTCAGTACTCGCCGGCGACCAAATCCCCCCCGCTCCATGACTAGAAACCATGCGCCGCTGTCCCTCCTCCCTGCGTCAGCCGGCTCCAGCTTTCCCCCCTCTCCTCCCTTTGACTGACGCCTCCAAATCGGCCTCCAGCTGACGCAAATCCCCACCATGGCTGGTCCGATGTTGGCGCCGCCTGGAGCCTCCGCGCCGCCACGGTGCCGACACGCCACCGTTCCAAGCAAGATCGGCGGCTCGCGCTTCGCCTCCATGGCCGGTCCTACCACTGCCGCCACGACCACCCTCTTTCCCTCCACTCCCTAGCCAGTGCTAGGCTCCGAGCCGCCGACTGAGAGGGAGGCGCGGCCACGACCACCACACGCGGGCTGGATGGGTCCGCACCGAACAGCCTCCTCCTCTCACGGGACTCCTACGAGGGTTGCCTTGCAGCTCCAAGTACGGCATGCTCCTGGTCCATTCCCACCTCGCCCGTGACTGGTAACCCCCCTCCCCGTGTCTCGTTTCTGCTTGATTCATTGCTGTCTGATGCCACTGTCCCGCACTTTGAATTCTAAGCGCCATAGGCTAGCTATCAAGTTTGATAAAATCGAGGAAGAGATGATATGTGCATGTAATTTGCTTATCTTTCCTATTGGTATAGCCCTTTTCAATTGTGGATGGTGGCGCTAGTGTAGCTTGGGAATTGGTACAAGTATTATCCAGAGACAAGTGAGGTTATATGTTGGTTAAGCCGATCGATCTATAGCATTTGTTTTGATTCATATACCGTAGTTGTAGATTTTCCATTGCTTCATGTAGGTTCAGAAATTTTTGATTTATGTGTAGATTTTGTTGATGAAGTCACATAGATTTTCTTTACTCTTGTTTCTCCAAGTTTTCATGGGCATGTATCATCGTGGTTTAATTTGTTTGTTTCCTAAACATTTTAGCCAGCACCGAATTATCTGAAAAGTTGGTTTTCAATCAAGCCAAATAATATCCCTTAAGTTGTACTGCAATCAAATATATAACCTTTACCTACTGCTCTCATTCGACTTTTTAAAACTGCATGTTCTATATCTGCCACTTACATTTAGGTTGTCAACCACATGCAAGGTATATCTTTTAGTATGGTTAGCTTAAAGGGTAGAACTGTGCTTTTTTATCATCCTGTTGTCAATAGGAACGTTATTGGCTACATACATCATTGTTTCTATTGGTATTACCTGTTAGACACATTTGATGCCATGGATAAGTTGTTCTTTCTGTTTCTATTGGTATTACTTGTTAGGCTTGATCTGCCTCTTACACTACAATTATGCATCATAGGGTGCAACTTTATTCATGTCCGATGTCACCATTTTAAATGTTGATGATTTGTCGGATGGCAAAAATTGAGGAGGTACTTTTTTTGTGAATAATTTGAGGAGGTAATGATTGTAGAAGATGAAAATGGCAATATTTTTCGGATGGGAATATGACACAGTGGAAGATAATGATATCCTGGTCGAGTATATAAGGTTTGTTCTATTTGCAAAGCTGTTGTGGTTCTTTACAAGGGTGTGCAACCACACAACTAACATGGAACTTCTTTTCTACAATTCTTATGCTAGGTCATGAGGGAAACAATGACCCTGTTTGTGTCATCTAGATCATGAGGGTACAGCGCAACATGTATGTATTTCACGATTTCAAGGTCATTTTGTTGTATATGCAGAAATAATGCACCAAATATTATACACTATAGTAAGCTTATTGCGACTAGTGCACCGTCTGACACTCAGTTATCCGTTTTTTAATGTCGTTGCTAGTCTTTTCATAATATTCCTTTCGTGTTTGCACTGACCACTATTGTTACCGGTGGAATTGTTGTAGCAGTGTTGGGGGCTCGCAGCAATTATGTGACTGTTGTGGTTATGAATTTAGCAGCTATTCCTCTCGAGCTAAGGTAAACACACTCTCAATATTGACTGCAGTAAATCAAATGACGCAGTACCCACTTCTGAAGATAGCAGGAGCCCTTCACAATTTTTGCTAAACTTTGTAGAAGTGAGAATTAACCATCACAAATGCTTTTCTTGTGGAAATTTGATTGGTAGCTTATAGCTTATTTTCCATAACAAATTGCACGCCTTCATAGATTTTGGTTAGACTTCCTATGGTGGGTTAAGTAAGAGAATCTTGGTTTAAAGATACTGGCTTGTCTCTAACAAAAATAACTCGATGGACATCAAAACAAATAACACAATAAAAACTTAGCTTCGACTGCGTTGAGTGAGGAGGTGTACCCATCTGTCTGCAGGCTGCTCTTAATGCACTCTTCCCTAGGCCATGTTGTGACGTTTTGGTCAGTCCACTTGTCAGATTTTAGTTTCATAGGCAAATGTGAATACATTTTCCAATCCTTGCAGCTGTTGCAAAATGACAAAGTATTAGCATCAGAAACAAAGAATAACAGAAAATTGGCTTATAGAAAGATGGGCTAATGGGACTAATCACTAACCATAGCATCGAGGTCCTCGCGATGCATTCTTGTGCCTAGCGAATCGAGCACTTGGATACATCGTTTTCTGACATTTATAACTGCTAGGTACCAATGAACATCGCCTAGGTTTACTGGAAGAAATACCTAGAAAATATGATTATTATTAGTTTCGGTCACCTATAGACAAGGAGTCGTCCTCAATTGAATTCATAGTAATTTGTATGAAACTGAGACTAACCATATCATGTTCCAAATAAATTTTGACTCTCTTTAATACCCATGCTGGAACGCTATCCCGTAGACAGCTACCCTCCTTTATCATCTTAGAGATGCATGCAGTCTCTAAGAACACACGTCCACCTTACCTCACCTGTAGATGCTCCGTAGCACTTATGCAATATATGTACGCGTTTATGATCTACAATGTCAAGTGCATACATTGGTTAGATATAGTAGATACTCATTAAATATAAATACCATCTTGTCATAATGCTATATATACTTACTTCATCGCCAACAAATTCTCCCGGAGTTAGAAGAAATAGTAACTCAGGCCTTTTTAGATATGCGTCCTCGATGCTCACTAAATTTCTTATATCGCTTGTTTCGTTTCTGATATTTGCAATCACGGACCAATCTTCGTCGGTGCAGGCATAATCTGTCGCGATGATTTCATTGACATTTATTAATTAATGGAGAAAGTAAATTTAGCAAAAGCAGGGCATATAAGGAATTGTTCCGTGCCTTCTGGAGCTATCACGTGGTCATGTGCCTTTTTAGGCTTGTTATGCCGTCGCGTAGTTTTCTCTATTTGAACGGGCATTGTCACATTGTACCCTATAGTTTCCGGCCCTTCGGTTCCACATGTTTCTGCTAATAATTGCTCATCCGGAGCTGCCGGCGTTTGTTGACTTGTTTCTTTGTAGGTTAATATCTGAGAACACAAGTAACCAAAAATATCAGTACGTAGAGTTAGAATTATTTGGGAGATATAAAAGTAAAAGAAAACTCACATCTGTCAACATGGAATCTGTGGCCTCTTTACCGGTTGTATTTTGTGCTTCATTGTTCTCAGCCATTTCTCCCGATTCTTTGTCGCTCTAAAACCCACAATGTTATATATTGTAAAATAATACAATGAGAAAATCTTGAAGATATGATATGTGTTGTAGTGTCTGAAATACCGATCTAGTTTATTTTAGTAATTCAACCTAAAAGTGAAAATCTTCTTGGCATATAATTAAATAACGATCTGTACCGTTAGAATTAGAATAAGGTTGCATAGGAAAACAAAACTTGCCTTTGTAGGCGGTGGTAGCTCAGCAGATCCCACCGGGGATGGTGGCGCAGGCATGGAGGAGGATTGAGGGTTCACCAGTAGTTACAGACAATGGGTGACGATGAGGGTACCTTCAAGAGGCTAGAGGCTGGGCGCTGTAGTTGTCGCCGTCGCAGAATCGTGGATGCTTTTTTAGAGCAACAGAATCGAGGACGATGGGTGACTGCTTCTGCCGGTTGCTGTAGGGTTCTATTTGCCCACGTTTCGATGGAGTCCCTTATTGGTCAATCAGATTAGGCGAGCGAGATGGAGGAGAGTTCGGATATTAGGCGAGCCAGGTGGAGGAGAGTTGGGATGCGGCAATAGCTATTAGCCAGATCGTGGGGCAACTGGTTTTTATTATTCTCCTTGCTAGGCGTACTTGTGTAACAAACTATCCCATTTTTTAGATGGTGTAACAAACTATCCTTATCATAATGCAACTGAACTTTTTTGTCTTTTCTTTTTTTTCCTTTTCTTATACCCCACGTACACAATAGTTGTAGAGATTGCCTTTTCTTATATCCCTCGTACACAAATGTCCTTATCATATATTAAATTATTATTAAATTGTGCCTCTACTTTTTTAATGGAGATCCTTTAAATCAATTAATGCGTTGGTGTTTGTTGAACCAGGCTCCCCGCAGACAACATTAGATCTCTTTGCGCAGTTCTAGCAGTTCAAGTTTTGTTCTGCAGTTATAGGTTTTAAATCTTCTCTGGTTACAAGAATTTCGCTACAAAAGAAAGCACTACATTCAATGAGTACAGATAAAATCTTGGTTACAACAGCAGAACTACAGGTACAAGCTTCTTTCATCCATTTATTTATTTCCCATGTTGATCATGGTTTGCAAGTTGTGAACATAGCAGATACGGACTGGGGCAACGTGTGAATAGAAGAACGTGTTATCTTTATTTTTTTGCAACAAAGCAAATAAATAATAACACTTAAAAAACCATCCTTTTCGCGAGAATTATTTATTCCGGACTGCATGCATAATCAACTTCGTCATACTCGTTCACTTGGTCTGGCGAGGGCGGGGTGTACTTTTTGTCAGATGGTTGAAGATGTGTTTGATCGAAGAAGCTTGGGCAGGTAGTTGAACTGCATTGTACTCGTTGGCCGGCTTCTGGCCATCTCTCCTTAAAAGTACAACATTTTTCACCGCTTCACCAGAATATAAATCATTACAAATTCGTTCGCGTACACCTACAACATGAAATAATTAGGACATCTTGTTATTGGGAATGGTGAAGTACTAATAAAGAAATGTACTCACCTTGAAGCATGTCAAACTGATGACATGCTGAGCACCGATGGAACGTAATAGTAGTTGCTGCTGTACTTAAAAGACTTCCTTCTTATAAAAATATGGAGTAAGTAATAGTGTGAAATGATGTCGTATAGCACTTTTTATAGTCCAGACTTACTTGTGGCTTGATCAACTTCCATAAAGGTTGCCATGATGAATGAATAATTCTTTTCACCCATGAATAGTTGTTCTGTATGGCGTTCAGCAAGTTCATCAAAAATGCGGAGGAACACAATGTGATTAGTGGAGTCCACCACTGCTACTTCCCTCATTCCTATCGGGAAATATGTTTCGTGGTCCAGTGGGCTAACATACATTATAACGCCTGCGATATCTATAATTGATACAATATGTTATTACATAAAAAAAATTAATTGACACCCAACCGATATAATGTAGTCATTTATGAATATTTTATGTACACATGAATACCAGTGGTTGCGCCGTTAGGTAAATTGATAAGACATCATCGACATCCATATCTGTGCATTTAAAAAGAAAAATAAGTGTATATAATTAGTTTTGAAAACATTTGGACCTATTCATCAATGTAGGAGAAAAATAAGTTGTGATATAGAGTTGAAAAGTTGCCTGCATCTACTATTTTAAGAATTCAATTCCTTGTTACTTACATCAAAAGATAGTTCCAACCTCGAGTTGATCTATCAAGAAATTATACCACTGGAAATATATGTACTTGAGAGGCCGATTTACCTATGCAAAACACGGCGGATCTGCAGTCCTTTGCTATAAGTGGTGCAATAGTTTACTCTCGTTGCAGCGACCAAGGCGACGATGGAATAGATCGATGAAATTTTGGAGTGCTACTCAGCTCCTCTTCTTGTTCTTCCTCTCAGCTATATTGGCCTTGTCTACCAACGATGTTACAAATCCCTTAAATAGACATATATGCATGGACAAGGAGCCAGTAACCCACGCATGCAGTAGCCCAGTCCATAACCACCTATGACTTGGCCAAGTGAAATGTATGGAGGAGGAGCGTAAGTGAATAAGAATTTTTCTGAGATAGAAGTGAATAAGACTTGGCCGTCACACGTCTCAAATTAAAGGTGTGGTCTGACCGCATCTGATATTGTGGTCAAATTGGCATTTGTTTTTATTTATGTTAATTAACTTTTCCATTTATTTTTTAGTTTGGCTGAACTTCCAAAAAAATGTGACAAATCTTTTTTCAGCCTTTACAATGCCATTAAATAAAACTCCATGCTCCAAGGTAAATGATTCAGCTAGAATACCTAAAAAACTAAAATCACATGACATTAGTGTCATCTCGTGACTGCGGAGATTTGAATATGCTTTTGAATTTGCATAACTACAAGCCAAAATAGATGAAAAGGGAGCAGTTTCAGAAAAAAAAAAGAGTAGGCTTCGGACAAATTAAGAACATCGATAATAGCCAGGCCAATGAGATAAAGAACATGCTTCCATTAACAAGATAGGCTGCTCGTATAAGCAAGCACTGCAGTATTTACAAAACCCGATATTTCCTAGTGAAATATCGAGATGTCGGATTCATCATCCAGGACGGTACCACAGTAAGTTAGCGACAATGCGTACTCACATCCACTGAACATGAAAGATACTTTTTTAGTGCAACATAGATCACATATAGTGTTTTACTGCAGATAGGACACATTCCAGGTAGTCGTCGGCCCATGGTTGAGGCAATACGAACTTCGGCGAAACGAACGAAGTGAGGTCACCATCTCATCATAACCAGGTTGAGTAATTCAGCACCACCCAAGACAGATAAAGGTCTGTCCAAGAAAGAAATTTTGTGAGGTGAATAAACCAGAAATATTGTTTTGCACAACCATAAAAAATTTGCTACTGAAATGTACAGTAATATAATAAACGAAATGAACTCAAACTCGCACATGCATTAGTTGTAGCATGTAAATTAAAATCCAGTTTAATTACACCAGTACACCTCTTTAGAATTTTACAAATCTTTCATGCATGTGGGAAAGCTCCTATGTCATAACAAAGTCATAGAACTGTTGAAGTTGTTGCATAACATGAATATTCATAGATCCGAAAAAGAAAAAGAGCAGTATATAAGAAGATTAAATAAGAAGAAAAGACCAGTCTAAAGGATGAACAAACCTGTTCCATCCCTCCAATACATCCCTGTACACAATGTTCTTTGTGCTTTTTCCGGTGGGGTCTATGTCTATATTTGGCTTGGCTAAAATCCGAGTGGTTTGCCTTGACACACCCCTTGAAACTGCAACATAAAGCTGGCCATGGGAGAATACAGGCTCTGGGAGGTAAATACCAACAGTCGGAATGGTTTGCCCCTGGGCTTTGTTGATGGTCATTGCAAAACTCAACCTTATGGGGAATTGTTTCCTCTTAAACTTGAAAGGAAGTGAAATATCCTCCGAGGGCGACAAAGGGATTCTCGGTATGAACACTCTATTTCCAGCATGTTGTCCACCAACAATCTCAGCATCAATTGCGTTATCCTGGAATGCTCTAATCATCAATCTTGTTCCATTGCACAATCCATTGTGCAGATCGAGATTCTGGAGAAGAATGACGGGACAATTGATTTTGAGTTTCAAATCATGCGGGGGCAGGCCATTTGGAGTGAGAGAGTTTAGATAGTCAAGTGGGTAGTTATTGCGTGCATCATCCTCAACAGAGTCAAAGCTATAATAAACTCTTTCTTGGCCAGGAAACCTACCAATCATCTTTTTATTCAGATTGTCCACATGCTCATTCTTGGTTGAAAGAATGGCACGTGTGCTCATGTATGATCCAGATGTAGAATTATCATGAAGCGACGGAAAGACATCTTCAATAAGTTTATCCACTGGTTCTTCGGTGGCAGTCCAAGGAATAACAATGTCATCCGGAAGACGCACGTAGTCAGCATCAATCGTCTCTTCTATTCCATTACCTATTCTTAGGAGGTAACTGGAGAACCACTGATCGTTTTGTGCCCTCATATTACGCGTGAGGCGTATTTTCCTAATCTTCTCCCATAAATAAGACCTCTGTAGCGTAGCGTCAGTGATTTGAGCTCTTGTACCACGTGTTACAACGGGAAGGACCTGCCTAAAATCCCCTCCAAACACCACGACTTTTCCCCCGAAAGGCAAAGCAGATCCCATGATGTCCTGGAGGGACCTATCTAGCGTCTCAACAGTTTGACGCTTTGTCATGGCAACTTCGTCCCATATTATTAAAGATGCCCTACGGAGTAGCTTTGCGGTACCACTCTGCTTGGTAAAATTGCATGTGCTACTATCTGTGAGTCTAATCGGAATTTGAAATCTGGAATGGGCGGTGCGCCCACCAGGCATGATCGATGCTGCTATGCCAGATGTAGCTGTAGCAATAGTTATTTGACCCAGAGAACGGACCTTTGCAAGTAGTGCTTTGTATAGATATGTCTTCCTCGTGCCACCCGGACCATCAACAAAGAAAATCTGGCCCTTTTTGTTGGCAACATGAGAGAGGATTTTATCAAAACCAACACGCTGCTCTTTGTTAAGAGATAAACATGTTTATGTCTTCTTTGTCAAAACTAACCGACAACTCCTCTTGTACCTCTCTCGAATCTCCATTGGAACACTCATCATCCACCGGATCCAAATCTGGGAGGCCATAACTGCCAATATCTTTTCCCATGGAATGCACCAAATCCCTAATGTCTCTAAGGACCATCTGCTCCAGTGCGACCTGGTTGGACTGGTTACGACGGTAGTCCTCAGACATTGACTCAAGGTGTTTCTCCCACAATGATCAGATATGAGTCACCTCGCAGAACACCAGAATAGTTGCAAGAAGCCTTCTTAGAGCATACGGCATTTGGAAAGTAGCTGCCTCAGTCAAGCAGTCATCAAGTGACTTGTCGGTCTCTATGAGACCTCTTCGCTCACACGATTCTCTGAAATTCGAGCACAACCTGCCATTTACACTTTTCAAATCTTCAAATGATGTTGCACCTCTCACATGATTCATGAGCACTCTAAGAAAGTACCTCTCACCTTCAGCAGGATGTGCATACACAATTCTTCCTATCTGACCCCGCCCCTTTAATTTTCTTATTTGCCACTTCTTCGTACCTTTCATCCACCGGTAGAACTCCGGGAACTCTTTGTACAAGAAGTTCCTCGCATAAGGATCCACCAGGTTGATCTTGAAAAATTCAGTGAGCATGGTACTGGAAGAAGAGGGCCGATTGACGACGTCATCTAGATTATCGCCCTCTTTGAATGTGATAGGCTGCATATCTTCCAGATGAAGCTGGAGTTGGAGAACAGAGGGAGAGACGTCGAACATTGGAAAACCGCAAATCCTGTGGATAGACTCCTGTGGCCCCACGAACCTAGCATCTTTGTATTGTTTAATCTCATTGACTACTTCACCATCATTCTCTACTGCTGGATCAACTGAGAATAAGGCACGATCATGTCCTTTATAGATGTACTTGAATAAATATTTCACTGCCTTGATGCTAGAGCAAGCTTCAACATTGATGTGACAATTATACCGCATAAGCAAACCAGGGTTGTATGGGACAACCCATCTATTATCCAGCTCCGCTCCTCTGACCTTCACTTGGTGACCATCATGCCTCCTCCTATAGATAGGATAGGAGTCCTTTCCTTGCTGCGTAGCATCACAAAACTGTCGAGGATAGTGAAATCGACATTCACCATCTATCATGCAAGCACAATTTTTCCTAAGAGCACCACATGGACCATGTAGCATATGTTTAACCACTGGAGAGTGCAACATAGGGTACTTGTCCTTGTTAGGAAGTTCTGCTAATATCACCTTGTCGTATCCGTCTGGGTTTGTTAGCTTGCTATCCGAGCGCATGATCAAAAGCATGTGCTCATGTGGCAACCCCATTTTTTGAAACTCGGTAACATGGACATATGCAGCAACCTCTCCAAAGTACCTTTTTTTATCAACAGTTCCTTCATACTTCGCAATTTGGCCCTGTATACTCTCGCCACGAGGTCTGGTCGGTCTTGTGGTGTCTGCCCGGGCTCAAGTCTGGACGTAATCTCCTCCCAGTGCGGATTGCAAGTCATTGTGGTAAAGTAATCAGGCTTCCCAAACCGCTGGACTATCGCCATCGCATCAAGGAATCTTCGTTGCATGTCTCGATCACCTCCTGGAAAAGTCCGCGGCAGCACGATTCTCTTACCAACCTGAGAACCACGTGTCTCACCAGCATCCATGACGTCAACAACACCCTTAAGAAATAAATATATCAAACCATCATTATGCGGTAATTTTAAATGCGTAGGGGTGATTTGACATGGAAACGGAGAACATTATGATACCTGGTATAGATCAGCATGAATGAGCTTTTGATTCTTAGCTAGGCTTTGAGAAGAAGTCAAGTCTTATAGTCTCCATCTTGATGTACATGTCGATTGCCCATTGCTGGAAACCGCGTGCACCGAACAATATAATGTTGAAAAGTCCTTTCCTGACTTGTAGCTTGAAGCAATAGTACTCCCTTGTGCTTACAAATTTTCTGGACCCTCCGGTTTCATCATCATGCTGGTCCTCTTCATCATCTGGGACATGTATTAAAAATGATTAATGGGTGATGTACACTAATAATGAATAATATGTGTAACTTGTTGAAAGCATGGGGATAATTACCTCCTTCCTCATCTGTGTTCTGTTCCAGATGTACATTTGAACTCCGATCTAGACCTTGCAAGTCTTCAAGCTTCGTGCCATCCTCGTTGTCATCTTGAGCGACTTTAGGTGGTGTCTCATATGGTATCCGACGATTCCATCTTGTCTCCCCTCTCGGGAAGAATAATGGATACGCCAAAGGATCATAGCAACCATAGTAAGCTCTAATAAATATAGGACGCCCCCCTTTGCCATACACGACAACTTGCCTATCAAAAGTGTTCTGTGGGTCACTCCCTTCAACCCACATTGCGGCCACCTGGGAAGCATTTGGGGCGTTGTACCTTCGCTGGTCCAGTCTTATATCCGTGTTAAGGGATATCCTATATTCTTCTAGATTCGGAACAGATCCAATTCTCTTAAAGGTCTGCACATATGGGTTGTCCTCTAGTATCTCCAGAATCTTCCGTATGATATTGATATCAAGATCTGTGGACCGCTTCACTCTATGTTCCAAGGTATCATCTGTATCATAGAAGTAGAGCTGGAGATTTCTAGGTCCTTGACCACTAGGCACCAGATCATCCATCTTATAATATATTGCCCCGTGTGCTACAAATGTATACACACCGGTTCTCGACGCATTGCTGACCTTCTTATCAAGAGTGACTCCAAGTCTTGTGAAGGAGAAGTGGGTGTTGAAATATCGTATGTGCTTTCTGAAATATTTTGCATCAGCATCGACCTGACATGTAAACAAACGACGCAACTCTTGAGGAACTTCAGTGGTAGCTATCTTGACTTTTCCTTTTCTGCAACAGAATGTGGGGCCCTTATATTGTAGGCTCATTGCTCCACAGTGGACACAATCATTTACTGGCTTCAGAACATGATGCTTTTGTGGTAGATTATGGTACACGTAGTCATAAGGATCAGCATTATCATTCTGTTTACTCGGGGGAACACCACTTGTGACTCGCCATGAATCGAACACGTCGCCTGCCAAGACAAATCAAGTAGGAACAAATTAGATGGAGAAAATTTAATATAATATAAAGGGATTTCTATTTTCGTGCCCCTGCTTCGTTAGTTGTACTCAGTTTTTCCCAGCCCCTTAGTTTTTCCTCAGCTTTCCCCTCCCTCTAGTTTGAAACCCCTCGAAGACGCGGGTTGCCGTCGAGTCGGAGGCCTTACCGTTACCGTCGAGTCGGTTCCTCTCCGACCGTCTCGTGCTCGATGGGTAGCCATCCATCTACCACCGACGCGTGGGCCGTTTTATTTCCCGATTGTATACGCGGTGCTGCCAATGACAAATGGGGCCGCTCTATGGGGCTGCCGCAGCCAATGACCAGTGGGTCATCTATTTATTTATAGAAAATTATATATTGCCGCTCTCGTGGGGCCTCCGCAGCCAATGACCGCTGTGGCAGGTGTGACTATTTTCGCAGCTTAATCTAAAGTGACTCTTATGCTAAACATTGTGCATCCCGACGTTGACCTAGCAGTGGCGGCGAGCATAGCCGTTCTGACCATGCCGATATTGGCATCGGCATCGTTTGGAGGATGTGGTGCTCGAATAATAGTGGAAATGCGATATTATTTTTTACATGCATAATATATAGAAAATAGCTAGATCTCTAAATCGATGCATATGAAGCTACATATATATTCTTGGTCATAATCCCCTTATCTAAAGGGGATGGATGCATGGCTTCACGTCGTCGTCGCTTTCATCGTCGCATCTTCGTCGTCCGAGTAGTAGTACCTCCCGCACATTGTTCCGTCGAACACCTTCACTCGTGAGCACATCATCGCCTTCATATTTGAAGTGTACGTAGCAGCCGAAATCCACACCGTGCGCGATGGCGAATTTCTCCCAGCCCTTGTCGAGGTACATCCGGCCTTGTCCGTCAAATAGGACCTCCACGGTCCGGAGACGAGGACCGCGATCAGCTGCTCGCGAGATACACCTTAGCCGGCTCCTAGCCGTCAAGATAGTCCGCAAACTTTTTGGGAGTTCTCGCAAAGAGATCGAGCGCCGATCGTTTGAAATTAAAGGTTTTTTTAGAACATGCCCATAATTAATCACATGCATCATATATGTGGGAACGCGTACGTACCTTCTTGACCAAAGGGTCTTCATAGACGACGATGAAGAACTCCTCTATGATCAATGGCAGTGTTGACGGTGGTGGTGGCAATGATGATGATCCACTTCCCCTTCCCCTTGCCCTTCCCCTTCCCCTTCCCCTTCCCCTTCCCCTTCCGGTCCGCGTCCGAGACGTGGAAGCCATGGCAATGGATGATCAAGTGTATGTGAACGAAGAATAGAGAGGCAGAACCTATTGACACAAGGGATGGCCGTGTGGGTGTTTATAAGGGAGAGATGACCGTTGTAGGGGTTTACACGATAAAATAAGGAGGAGGTGAACGTTGGTGGGGGTTTACACAATAAATTAAGGAGGAGATGATCGTTGTGGGGGTTTACACAATAAATTAAGGAGGAGACGACCGTTGTGGGGGTATATATCTCAACAAAAAAGTAATGCGGACTATCTTGACGGAAATGGAACTTCGTGATATAGTTTATCATTTTACCGTGAAAAGTAATGCCTAAAAGAAATGATAATTCGTGATAGTTTATCATTTACCGTAATGGCTACAACAAATCGTTGATGGTTTATCATTTTTGCGTGAAAAGTAATGGCTACAAGAAATGGGTGATGGTGTATCATTTTTTGCGTGCAAAGTAATGGCTACAACAAAATCGGTGATGGTTTATCGTTTTTTGCGTGAAAAGTAATGGCTACAAGAAATGGGTGATGGTGTATCATTTTTTGCGTGAAAAGTAATGGCTACAACAAAATCGGTGATGATTTATCATTTTTTGCGAGAAAAGTAATGGGTACAAGAAATGGGTGATGGTGTATCATTTTTGTGCGTGAAAAGTAATGGCTACAACAAATCGGTGATGGTTTATCGTTTTTTGCGTGAAAAGTAATGGCTACAAGAAATGGGTGATGGTGTATCATTTTTTGCGTGAAAAGTAATGGCTACAACAAAATCAGTGATGATTTATCGTTTTTTGCGTGAAAAGTAATGGGTACAATCCCTACAAGAAATGGGTGATGGTGTATCATTTTTTTGCGTGAAAAGTAATGGCTAAAACAAATCGGTGATGGTTTATCATTTTTTGCGTGAAAAGTATTGCCTAAAAAGAGTTTATAATTTAGCTCGTGAAAAATAATGCAGAAAACCAAACTTTGCGTGAAGCTAACCGACGACAGAGAGAGAGAGGATGGCGGCCCCGACCAGAGAGAGAGATAGGGGTTATCCTGCCCGTTAGATCATACGATCAACGGTCGGCGGGCACGATCCGCGTGACATGGGCTAGACCAATCAGGGCAATGGTGGGCGTCTGTGAGAGTTTGTGAAGGGAGAGGGCAAACCGAGTAGTATCAAGAAACCAAGGGCAAGTGAGTAGTAAACAGACTAAGGGATTCAAATATGAGATTTAAAAAATGGAAAATGCATGTTTTGTACAATGAAACCCATCTTGGCCTACCTCAAACTATTTGCAATACAAATCTACATGAGTGTGAAAATTATGGCCTCATTCAGACAAAGTATGTTTTGGGAAAAGCTGTTTTGGGTAGGGCTTATTATGGAAAACCATGCACCTTCATAGCTACTAGGTGATTTGAGAAGTGGAAATTTATGGTGAAACTTGATTTATCTATGATTTATCTATGATTTGAGAAGTGGCAATTTGTGGTAAAGACTCCATGAGTAAGTGCCACTCTTTTTCGGAATTTTTTGCACATTAAATAACTCATTTAACTAGTTAATCCCATTTGTTGACTCTCCGTTGACCAGCCACTTGAGGGTAAAACCGAGTATATTACACTAGCCAGTATTAGCACTCAAGGAGAAAACTGAGCACACAAAAAATGCTAGTATATGACTCGGGGGTATACCTGAGTATATCTAAATTTCCAGGGTTAGACCCGAGGACGCGTGTTGCGGTGCAGAAGTGGAAGACGTGTCATTGTTGACGCGTGTCGCGGTGCAGACGTGCAAATAGTGGACGCGTAGGACGCGGGTCGCATTTAGGACGCGTAAGCCCCTCCCTCCCTCCCTCTCGCACACGGTCGTCTCATTCTCGCTCAAGCACGAAACCACCCCTCTCACGTCCCATCAACTTCTCCAAATCGAAAAAACCCCAACCGCCGTACGCACGCTACCCTGCCGGCGATGGAGAAGAAGAATGCGCCGGCGGCCGTCGCCTCCGCGCCCGTCGCCTCCGAGCCCGTCGCCGCCGAGCGCATCGCCTCCGAGGGCGGCGCATCCAAGCGCGGCGCCTCCGTGAACTGGGCCTCTCTCTCGGCTGATGGACCACTTCACAAGATCGGCCAATGCTTACTGGCGAACGAGGAGTACGCCGACACCTACTCGCTATGAGGCAAGTCTGTAGAAATTGGCGCTCAGGTTTGCCTGAGCCCGACGTGCACCTGGACGAATGGATCATGCTACACCACGCCCTTCCACGCGTCGCTGAGTTCACCTTCCTCCAACTCGGCACATCACGCTACGTCACCATAGATCTATCGGAAGTTCATACAAGGTTCAAATTCCTCCATATCTACCTTTTTATTTTCAATCTTAAACATCTTAGTGCTGAATGTTATCTTCATCAATATATTTTAGATACTACTTCGTCGGCTTTTTCCGTGGCGTCATCGTGCTTGCCCGTAAGAACCCGCCGCACAAGATACGGCTGCTGAACCCACTCACAAAGAAATCGAACACTATGTTTGAGGCGCAGATGCCATCTCGTTTTTCCGAAATCGCCGCTGTTATCAAATCCCCGACTATGGTCTTCGTTGCCGCACATTACCCGCCGGAAATTGGTTGGGTCGATGAGAGCACTCCAACTAAGGATATAAATGAAGATTGGGGAGAAGGAAGATTTTTGATCAAGAACCATTGTTTGCGTTGCATTACCCCGTTCAATGGTGAACTCGTATGCGTAGGCTGCGGACAATTTTGAGATCGGAAGAATAGTGTGCACCAATGTACGGTTGCAGCAGCGCGCGAGCACCGTCAAGATGGAGACACTAATTTCATTTCCAAAACTTGGACGTCAGAAGTTCTACCTTGTGAAGTCGGATGGTGATCTGCTGCTTGTGTTGTTGGTCAGCGAGGCTTTGGCGGGCAAACCATTGGTGTACCGTGTGGACACTCAGAGCCGCTCTCTCCATCTGGTCAGTAACATTGGCAGTAATGCCTTCTTCGTGAATTATATCCGGTGTATCTCCGTCGACACCATAGTGTACCCGACACTTCGACCTGACAGCATCTACTACACGTATTTGGGTTATATCAGAGAGTACTCTCATGATACAAAGGCCTGGGATGAGTGGCCACTACGTGTGGATAGAATAGGACTCTACGTTATGAGAAATGAACACAGGTCATACCGTTTGGAGGATGTATTGGCCTCACACTGCAGACGGAAGGAGTTCAATGCATATTTCCTTGGGGTAATGCACGAATGGAGGGAGGAAGAAATATATGGGGAGGAATGAAGAACAAATTCAATCATCCTGGGGTCCCTATCCTAATTTTCTTGTTGTCCATACATTGCGTGCGTCTTGTATATTTTTCATCTTAGTTTGTCGTGAACATTAACAACGTTATTGGCTGCTTTTGGCTGCTGTATGTAGTTTATGTATTATACTTAGTTTTCTGATTATGCTGTTGTGAATTTATCATATACTAGCTTCTAGATTTGCTGCCATATTGGGCAAAAAACGAGGGCCAAAAGGCATAAATAACCCCAGAGATTTGCTACTAGATTTGCTGCCATATTGAAGAAAGACAGAAATAGAAGTTTCTCTAGATTTGATACTAATTTGGTGAAAAAGACAGAGAGAGAAAGATGGGAAAAGGTGCTCTTAAAAATGCCAATTTGGGCCGAGAGAGACAAAACCCAGCTCCTTCTCACGTGCAACCAAACGCTTCTCGTCCTGTCCCACGCGGTGCCTTTCTACCAGCCCCACGCGACGCGGCCCCACACGACGTGGCCCCACAGACGACGCGGCGCAACACGTCAGCACAGAACGTCCAAATAAACGGATTCCTTCCGTCTGAGCTCCTTCTGCGGGTTTCAGACATAGGCTTGGGGGAAACTGAGGAAAAACTAAGGGGCTGGGGAAAACTGAGTACAACTAACGACCCGAGGGCACGAAAATAGAAATCCCTAATATAAATAGGAATAAAATGAATGCTCCAAATTTACATGTACCGCGAAAAATCCTGCACTCGTCGTCATCATCATCATGTATTGTTTGTTCCTCTTGTATGTCATCTATATCTATTTTTAAAACATGTTAATATGGCTGCAGCCCATTCCAACCTGGCAACATTTTTATTTTTGAAGGATTTATGATAAGCCAACACTATTTTTTTCATTTTACCTTCAAATACAGAACCATGTTCCACTGGCTCAAAAATGCTTGTAGTATGACAGTCATCATCACTGTTTGTGTCTCGAAGATCTGGAAAAAATAGCATAAACAAGTTTCACATATAGGAAGTGAATGGACAACTTTTACACAGCGAGTACTAAATACATGTTTGATGAAGGGTGACTTGTGTTCCCGGATAAATTTCTTATACTCACGGTTATTGTGCAACCATACTTCCTTCTGTCCATCAGCCATTGAGGTGTACCGTTCCCTTTCACGCTGTCGTTTTTCGCTCAGAGGATTCAAGTTGTTGTTTCTTCTCAGAATATGCACATTTTTCAGCGAAGCTCTCTTGCGAATGCAACCCTGCAGATGTGGACAATTTTTGCCGATCTTTGACGGATCTCACATCTCTAATTACTGTGTAGCCAATCAGTTCTACCTTCGCCGTGCATAACTGAATCACTGCATGGCGTGGTAAGATCGTTGGTAATGCTGGAATATCCATATCGAATCCCCCCAGTACCTACAGTAAAATATGTAAAACAAATAGGTTGCCCTATCACATTATGGCAATAGGTAAAAACCATAGTATTGAGAATGATTGAGGTTGTTAGCAGGTGTATCCTGAGCAGTGCATGTTGTAGGTAATATACCGCATTCACCAAGATCAGTACTCTCCGGGGTTGCATATGAATGTAGCCCTGCAGCCACACATGAAACAATTAATCCATATACCAGTTTTATATCGTTGACTGGAATCAGGTTTATGTACCATTTGCATCTATGTTGGTTACGTTGCTCAATGGGATATGCTGTGAAATCAGTGAGGGCGCCAGTGTTTTGTCAGACAATTCTTTACCATTAACACCACTCTGGGCTGCAGCCATCTTCTTTTGCTGGCGGGATATACGCTGTCTCTGTATGTAATCTGCCTTTTGCTCGACAGACAATCGAGCATACCAGCTTTGACCACTTAGATGTTTTTCCCTTGTTGAATCTGTTCATCCCGTTTGTTTGTAACTGGGCCAGAGTTATCATAGTGCAAAGTGGATGTGCCCTGTTGATCGAGAGAAACATTACTGCAACCGACAGTAGACTCACCAGCTGAACAATCAACAATGCAAACATTGGTATAAATAAGATTAGAGAGCAACATATCTATACAGTAAAGAAAACATGATGTCGCGTACTATCATACCTGCTAAATGGTGGAGTGAACCATCTGCATGGAATTGCGATGAATCTGATGAAGTAATGTGAGATGCATAGTTACGTCCAACAACTGGAGCCACATCTACAAATTTAGTTCAGCTCAAAAATCAGTACGTCCTATTGCATACATATAATTGCATTACAAAAAATATGACACAAGTTTGGAGCACATGACCTCCTGCAGGTGTTCTGGTTTGCAACTGGGTGAATCCGGATTGTCCAGTACCAGGTGTATGACATACTGTGCTATCGGCAACTGTAAAGGTCGTTGTCGGTTTTTTAAGCTCCCGTGCTTGGTGTCTGCGTTTCGAAATCTCCTCTTTATTTTTTGCATACCACTCTCTCTTCCTCTGCCTCTCGGCCTCTTTTGGGTCTGCATGTATGGCACATGTTACTCGAGATTAGTACATATATGTCCAGTAATAAAAAGCGAGTTCAACGCAGCCACCACCTTAATTCAATACCTTTGTTTTGCCCGTTCGTTATGTCTTGAAACGGGTGCGCTTGGAGGATGACATGTCTGCAAAAAGATATTGTTGATAAATGTCAGTAATGTGTTGGTAAATCCATTTGTAGGACAGTGATGGTAATTGCATGAGTTCAATTTTAATAGCAATAGCAATGTTGAACCATTGGTGTATCTGAGTTTCAGGTTAGAAATGGCTATCACTCAAACCTCTCAGTTGAAGTTGAGTTATTATTTAAACTGATAAATCATTTCTTAGCATGAAGATCTGAAGTTTGACCCTGCTTATCCTAGTACTGAAGTTTTGCAAGTAATACTGATTACAGTGTATCATTTGGCATATGTATTTCTCCAGTGAATTCCTATGTAATGCTTTCGTTCCTTGTATTTTTTTGTTTCAGGTTTTGAGCAGAAAACAACATGCTATGATCGTTGCATGACGATGACAATTGCATTAGTGAAGTCCAAAGCACGGTTGAAATCACCTTGAAGACTCGGAGAAGCTGGACATGGTGGAGATGCCCTTGGATAAGCCTGACGTGATGGATGTGCTGGAGATGCCCTTGGAGCAGCTGGACGTGGTGGACGTGTTAGATGCCCTGGGGGAGAGGTCAGATGGGTGCAGAGGGAGGCGGCGACCTGGGAGGCAGAGCAAGGCGCCGACGGCGTGCAGTGCGAAGCCGTCTGCCAGGGCGAGGTTGGACAGGGCGTCGGTGGCGTGCAGTGCCAAGGCGTCGGCCAGGGCGAGGTCGGAGAGGGCGCCGGCGGCGTGCAGTGCTAGGCCAGGGCGAGGTCGGAGAGGGCGCCGGCGGCGTTCAGTGCTAGGCCAGGGTGACGTCGGACAGGGCGTCGGCGGCTTGCAGTGTGCAGGCGTCGGCCAGGGCGAGGTCGGATAGGGCGCCGGCAGCGTGCAGTGCCAAGGCGTCGGCTAGGGCGAGGTCGAAGAGGGCGCCGGCGGCGTGCAGTGCTAGGCCAGGGTGACGTCGGATAGGGCGTCGGCGGCTTGCAGTGCTAGGCCAGGGTGATGTCGTACAGGGCGTCAGCGGCTTGAAGTGCTAGGCCAGGGTGACGTCGGACAGGGCGTCGGCGGCTTGCAGTCTGCAGGCGTCGGCCAGGGCGAGGTCGGATAGGGCGCTGGCAGCGTGCAATGCTAGGCTAGGGTGACGTCGGACAGGGCGTCGGCGGCCTGCAGTGTTCAGGCATCGGCCTGGGCGATTTCGGATAGGCCAGGGCGACGTCGGATAGGGCATCGACAGTCTGCAGTGTGCGGCCGTGTGCGTGGGGCGTCATTGGCAGGCTGATCGTGAAATCGTGCGTAGCGGTTGTAATTTTCTCTCGTATTGCTATTTTTTTCTGTTTCCTGTTGCTCTGCTTTGGGTTAGACCAAAATCGTGCGTGGGACGTGGGTGTCATCGTGGCGAACAGACAGATGCCATAGGATGGCTTAAGTTAGGGCCGAATGGATGCAAGAGGATTCGGGGGAGGGTTTGTGACTAGATGGGACGAACTTCCGGATGCTTTCCTCAAGAACTTAGCCAAGGCTAGAGGTAGAAGAAGAAAGACACAAGGAAGAACTCGCTCTAGATCTTTTTCTTCATTGATTTCAACAGAGTACAAGTTTGTGCATACAGGATTTCTCTCTAGGTCGATCGTCCCGAGTATGGGTGTGCCCCCTCTCCTTATATAGGGGAGAGGGTGGCTTACAGAGGAAGAAACCCTAATGACATCTTTGACTAGACAAACTACTTTACAAAGTTACTTTAATCACAGATGACACCGGGGTCTTCTTTAATCAGGGAGGCTGACGTCCTCCGGCTTCTTTCAGCGACATCCTCCTCTTTATCATCAGGGCTTCGTTTAAAGCTACTTTGCTTAGCTCATCTTTGTCCTCTAGCTCTGGAGAGAATCTTTGACCAGTCCTGCCGACGTGCTACAGTGCGCTTCTTACCGGTAGCCCGGTGTCTTCTTTATCCGGTTCCGGTATACCCCTCCTGGGGATACCGGCTTAGCTTCACTTAGCCAAACTCTTAACTTCGTGCTCCGGTATAAACATTAAACCGGTATCTTGATGGCCTAAACCATCCGGTTTTGGCATGCCTTTGGCATACCGGGGGTCATCCCCCCAACATTAGTCCCCGAAGCTGGTATAGTCCGGTGGATCCTATCCGGTGGATCCTATGCCAGGTTCTCATATCTTAAGGTACCGGTTTAATCTTTCCGGTGGTAAGTTTAGATCCTCCGGCATCTTTGCCGGACTCACATCTTTTTCTCTTTACAAAGTGTCTTCCGGTATCTTATTCCCCGGTATCTTTGACATTAACTCTCTCCTCGGCGAAGTCGAGAATTTCTCGGCATGCGTGCCCGCCGCTGACATGCGCATCGTGCCCGACACGCCGATGTCGTGGGTCACTTCCCTTCGGCTTCGCGCCGGCATTTATGGCGCCACAGCGGATCCCCACCGCCGTACCGGATCCGTGTGGCTTCCCTGTGGCACTATGTTTTCTGCGCGTGTATTCTCGCGCCACGTGGCGGCCCACGATGCGAACCGCCGCGGCCCAGCGGTTTCTGGCCCGCTATTTCTTCCTCCTATAAAGAGGGAGTGCGGTTCCACTTCATCTCTTTCCCCGCATTCGCCTACTCCCCAGCGCTTCGAGCTCTTCGCCTCTTGCAACCTCGTCGCCGCCGGTCGCCGCCAGAAACTTGCTCCGACGAACTTGCGCCGTCGCTCTTGCTGCGCTGAAGATCTTCGCCGCGGAGAGATCCACTGGTAGTTCTTCACCGCCGCTGCTTTGGGCTTTGCTCGGCGGTCTTCACCCTTCACCGTCGCCAGCCTCCGTCGGCGCTCACGAGCCTCCCGCTGCTCCGGCGACCTTCTCCCCAAGCGCGTCCGCCGCCTCAGGTTAGGCTCGAAACGCATTTACCTCTCTCCTCTTTGCTTTCCAGATCTTGGGCCGGTAGAATATTTACTTCCTCTTTTCTTTTGCTTTTCCTCTTACTCGTAGATCTTCGCGCGAGGGTAGTTCTTGGGAAAACTGTTTTTCCGGGTAGATCTGTATGTCTAGTCAGGAGTCCTTTTCCGAGTCACCTTCCAGTAGCCACCGGAGTGAAGAATCCGACGGTCTTACAGCAGATCTCGCCCGGATGGAAGCCGAATCTGCCAAAGACCAAGAGGCCGGCAGCTCCAGCCGGGCCCCCGGAAAAGATCTTTCCGGTATCACACGCGGAGCCTGGAAAGGTTCCGACGTGACACAGCATGAGATTG
Source organism: Lolium rigidum (assembly GCF_022539505.1). Classification (NCBI taxonomy): domain Eukaryota; kingdom Viridiplantae; phylum Streptophyta; class Magnoliopsida; order Poales; family Poaceae; genus Lolium; species Lolium rigidum. Next base: position 11,657 of record NW_025901007.1, on the reverse strand, counting down.
ACTGGCTTTACCGGTCTAGGAGGATACCAGAGGGAGTCTCCTGCCGGCTTCCTGGCAATGAGATCGAACCGGTGCTCAATCCCGGTGAGTTTGTAGTTTTCCTTGCTCACTTCGAGTGTGGCTTCGGCCTTCCCGCCTCCGATTTCTTCCGCCAAATTCTTGATTTCTATCGACTCCAACCTCACCATCTTCCCGGCAACGCCGTTTTCTACCTTTCTTGCTATGCTACTTTCATGGAAGCCTACATCGGCATCCGCCCCACCCGCGAGACTTTCGCTCGCTTCTTCTCTCTTCGGATAAACTCCGTCCAGGGCAAGGACATTCCTAAGCCCAAACCCCCCGTACAATGCGGGTCTTGTATCATCGGCTCCCGCCAAGGGAGCCCCTTTTTTAAGTTTTCTGGTCTTGAGTCCTGCCGGCTATGGCAAACGACCTTCTTCTACGTGAAGAACGACGGCGCCGCGGACCTTATCAACCTGCCGGCTTTTAATCCGGCGCCGCCCACCAAGGTCAACTGGGGCTACTTCCCCGGAACAAATCATATAGAGACGAACCGGGTCGTACGCTTCATGGAGAAGCTGATGAAGGAGACCAACATTTGCTCTGACGATATCATTCGCACCTTCATCTCCCGCCGGGTGCTTCCTCTTAAGCGCCGGGCTCATAAAATGAGCGAGATGTACGGCCCCGGCGACCCCACCAAGATCACCGGCCTTCCTCTCAGCAAAGGGGACATAGTCCTCAAGGCTAAACAAATCTGCCAAACCGACATGCCGGATGACTGGGAGTGGGGCTTCCAGCCTCTCAGCTCCACCAACCCTCCAACCGGCGAAGTAAGAGATTGTGCCACCCGGGCTGCTCTACCGGTAACTTTTATGCTGCGGCTAACTGATTTTCTCTTTGTTTCCAGGCCAAGGACCGCTTCCCTCGCATCGAGTCGGATCGGCGAGGCCCTTGCCGGAAGCGCCCCTTGGACAAGGTTGACCCAGATCCCTACGTCCATTGGACCGATCTGAAGATGGGCCGCATCCCCACTCCGCGCCCTGGTAACTTTTCTTCTGCGGCTTCCGGTTCCAGCGATGAGCTCACCATACTTGAGGTAGTTTCCTCTTCCGGTCTCTTATGTATTGTTGCTATTTCCCTTCTGTAGATGCTCCCTCAGCTGGCCCCAAACCACAGGTCCACGAGCACGTGGCTCCCTTGCAGGCCGAGGTCGGCCAGGAGTTCTTGGAGAAGCTCATCCCTCAGAGCAAGAAGAACAAGGCCCCTGCACCTGACGCCGGCTCCAGCCAAGCTCCCCCCGCCAAACGCTTCCGGACGGAAGTCCTTGGGGGGAAAGAGACTGGCAAGAGGTGCTACAAGAACAAGCAGATGCCGGTCGCTTCTGGGTAAGATCTTTGTTTCTCTATTTTTTTCGTTTCACAAACTTTTCCTTTCTCTTGCTCTTTTTGATCTTTTCTCTCTCTCTTGTTCAGCCCTGCGCTCAAGCTCTCCAAGAGCGCTAGCGGTTCGAAGCCTGAGGCCTCAACTCCTCCTCCTCAGTCAAGCCCGGTACCCTCTGGTACCGGCAACCCTTCTGCCTCCCCTCTAGGAGGCACCACAAGTGCGGGGCGCGCGGCCCCTACACCTCCTGATCACCGCGCGGAGGAGGACCTCATCTCCCCTCCAGAGAAGCAAGATGCCGGCGCCAGCAACATCGGCGCCGATGAAGAAGCTGCCGGGCGGGCGGAACCTCTGGTTCCTCTCGCCCCTAAGAAAAAGAAGAAGAAGAACTCCAACTCTTCCCCCTCCAAGGCCGCGCCGGATGCTTTCGCGCCAGCTTCCTCTACACCGCCGCCAGAAGCTCCTATCCTTGAGCCAACTGGGGCCACCCCAACTCCGCCGCCTAGCCAAGGGCCCTCTGCGGCCAAGCCGACGCCGCCGCCAGAAGGCAGCAAGGTCCGCGAACCTTTCAAGGGGAAGGCCACGGCCTCCAGCACTCCATCCGCCGGCCAGCAGTCCTTGGTGCTGCACGTCGGCCGCGCCGCTGCCGCGGTTGGAGAGAAACCTACCGGCCTCCTGGGCCGGATCACCGAGCTCAAGCGCGAAGGCCGCGAGCTTGGGCACCTTCTTGACTACGCCAAGAAGTGGAATGCTGCGGACGTGTCCGCAGCTACACGCGGCCTAGGGAAGGACCGGGTTCCGGCGCCGGACCCCGCTGGCCCTCGGACCACGGAGGAGCATTTCATGCGGCTGAAGCGCTCGGTGAGGGAGCTGGACAACGCCTGGCTCGATGCCACCAACAACATGGTGGTAAGTTCCACCAAAGTTTTTTGCAACTTTCCAATTTTTGCCGGTTTCTTTCTTTCCGGATCTTGTCTATCTTCCCAGTCCCCGAGTTTTGTGTTGAGAGCATAGCTCTTAGTACGAAACTCAAGTAAAGATCTTCAAAAACTTGCATCGCCAGTCCCCGAGCTTCGGGTTAAGATCATAGGTCTTAGCGCGAAGCTTAGGTGAAAACTCGAAAAACCGGCATAGCTAGTCCCCGAGTTTCGGGTTAAGAGCGCAGGTCTTAGCGCGAAACTTAGGTAGAAGCATGAAGAAACCGGCTTCTTTTTCTAACCCTTTTTCTTGAACAGAGCACGGCCGAGGCCCGGAGGCACCTCTTTGAGGAGCTTCTCTGGGAGCACCGGGACCTTGCAGAGGCGCACAGCAAGTGCCAGGGTGAGTCTCTTTTTCTCCGGCACCTTCTTGCCAGAAGCTTTTCTTCCTTAGTACTTATGAATCTTTTTGTTCAACAGCTATCCCGGAAGCTACCATTGAAGCCCTCAAGGCCCAGATCGCCGCACTCCAAGGTACCACTCTTTCTTTTCCGGTTAACTTGCTTCTTCCTCAGTTTACCGGCTGCAATTTTGTTAACACTTTCTTTTCCGGGCTCTAGGTGAAAAGGAGCAGTTTATCCAGGAGCACCGCAAGGCTTTGGACGCCCAGGAGGTTTACTCCAAGGGGCTGAAGGAGCAGCTGATCCAGCTTGGGCTCAAGCATAATGAGGCTATGAAGGCCGCCCAAACCGCTGCTGAGGCCAAGCTCAATGAAGCACTGGAGGATGCCAACAACTCCACAGTCGTACTGCGAGCTGAGCTTGAGGAGGGAGCCAAGGCGCGAAAAGCAGCCGAGGATCAAGCCGCGCGCTTGGAGGGAGAGCAAAAGGAGTATGACCAATTGGTCACGCAAACTGATGCACTTGCCCTTCGTAAGTTTTTCTTATCTTCTTTTTCCTCCGGTTCCTGCTTATACGCTTATGTTTTCCGGTTTCATGTTCTTATCCTTTTTCTTTCTTTGCCTCGTAGGGCTCTTCCCGGACTCGCAGCTCTTTGCGCAGAAAAAGGTGGTCGAGCGCCGGATCCAGCAGAAGTACCAGAACCTGGAGGCGCCATGGGATCCTTATGATCACCTGGTTGCCCTTTCTGCGCGGGTCTCCCACATGCGTGCGGTGGACCGGAACCTTGCGGATCTGCCCGATGTGGCGATCCACCTCTTCAAGGTGCTCTGGCCTGGAGAGGAGGTGCCGGCGAACTTATCGCTTACCTCGGAGTGCTTGAAGAATGCCGGCCGGCGAATCCGGGAGTGGCAATGCTCTGCGGCTCGTGCCGGAGCGGATACGGCGCTGCTTGTCGCCTGCTCCTGGTACGAAGAGCTGGATCTGGACGCCCTCCTTGGCGTGCGCGAGAATGCTCCGACCGATATGGATCCGGTCCTGTCCGCGAAGCGGCAGGATCGAGCCTACCGGATCGCTGAGTACGCCCAGGTCCGCACCTTCATCCCCCCTCCTTCCGACATCAACGACTACCTCAGCGACGAAGAGGAAGAAGAGGATGTGGAGGGTGAAGATGCCGGAGCGGGTGATGCGCCCCCGGAAGCTCCAGAGGCCGGCGCCGCTCCTCCTGAAGCCCCTGCTGCCTAAGTGCTACCCTCTTGTTGTTGCTGTATCTGTTGTGATATGTTTGCCTGCCATGCTCACTTTAAAACAATGCTCGTTAAATTCTACCCCGGTATGCCGGGGTTTATGATGTAATATAAAACTTAGCTGCTCTTTTGGCTATGCACAATGTTATCTGCCGGTATGTTATACCGGTAGCTTATTAAGTTCTGTTTGTCCTAATGTCTTAGCATTTTGCTTATCGTTCTGATTTTATCTTGCACTGCAAAGATTCCGAAATTGTTTCCGCATCCAATCCGATGCACACTTGGCTCTTTTGCTTTGGCTCTGCCTACCTTCTCTGGGCGTTTTGGCGTATGAGTACAAAGTTCTTTTACCAAGCAAGCACATTCTTGAACTTAGAAATAACTCGAAATTTTTGCAAAAAACCGGTACAACCGGGGTTAGTTAAATTTTTCCGAATTGTTCTTTCCCGCTCTCTCTCTTTGCAGTTCGTGTGCTTAGTCCCTACCGGTTTATCTTGCTTGCCATGAAGCCGGGTTGCGGACAGCAGCAGAGTCGAAGACTCCGGTAGGTTTTAGCACACTACTAAACCGGAGAGAAAAAACGTTCAATAAGCAACCGGTAAACTGAAAAAATAAACACATTACATACAACTTTAGTAGGGGTAGTCCCCGAGACTCGTTCGAGGTTCCGACATCTTTTATTCATAGCAAATAAGGTACAAAAAGGAACTTCTTACACCACAACTTCAAGAGTAGAAAGGATGCAACAGTGCTACGTTCCATGGACGCTTGGTCTCGTCTCCGGATCTGTCCGCCTTTCCTTTCTTCCATTCCTGTGCATCGATTAGGTAATAGGCATCATTGTGGAGAGCTTTGCTCACAATGAAAGGTCCCTCCCATGGGGGTGAAAGCTTGTGCCGGCCTTCAGTGCGCTGCACTAGGCGTAACACCAGATCTCCTTCCCGAAACACCCTCGGGTTAACCTTCCGGCTATGATAGCGTCTGAGGTTTTGCTGGTAAATGGCTGTTCTTGCCAAGGCCAGCTCTCTTGCTTCTTCTAGCAAGTCCACATCGTTTTCTCGGGCCTCTTTTACCTCTTCTTCGGTATAGAGTTGCACCCTTGGTGAATCATGGAGAATGTCGGTTGGTATGACCGCTTCTGCTCCGTAAACCATAAAGAGCGGAGTGTATCCGGTAGACCGGTTTGGAGTCGTTCTTATGCTCCACAACACTGATGGTAGCTCATCAAGCCAACACCCCGGTGACTTTTCCACCGCCTCAATGAGTCTTGGTTTGATACCGGAAAGTACCAAAGCATTTGTTCTTTCAACTTGGCCATTGCCCTGTGGGTGTGCCACTGAGCACAAATCCAACCGGATATTGTTGTCCTCACAAAATCTTTTGAACTCCCCTTGAGCAAAGTTTGTTCCATTGTCAGTGATAATGCTATGTGGGTAATCATACCGCAAGATAACATCTTTTAAGAACTTCACCGCACCCATCACATTTTGCAATGGGTTTTACTTCTAGCCACTTGGTGAATTTATCCACCATAACCAAGATGTGGGTCATATTTCCCCTTGCAGTTTTGAATGGGCCAACCATGTCAAGGCACCAAACGGCAAACGGCCAAGTTAGCGGTATAGTTTTTAAACCGGATGCTGGGGTATGATTTTTCTTGGCGTACCTCTGGCACCCATTGCATTTTCTTACCAAATCCTCAGCATTTTCCAAAGCCGTGGGCCAATAGAACCCATGTCGGAACACTTTTGCCACCAGCGCCCTTGACGAAGCGTGGTGCCCACATTCCCCTTGGTGAATCTCCTCAAGCATTTCCTTTCCTTCTTCCGGTTCCACACACCTTTGGAGGACACCGGTAAAGCTTCTCTTATACACCTCGCTATTGATGATGGTGTATGCTTTGGACCTCCTCTGGATTCTTCTAGATTCATTTTCGTCAACTGGCAAGGTGCCGTTGATCAGGAATTCCTTAATAGGTTTAACCCAAGATGGTGCCTCCCGAACCAGGAAGACCGGTACGTCTATGTCCATGTTATCCACCAGCATTGTTTCTTCCGGTATAGACGCAGCGAGTCCTCGAGCTTACCGGAACAGTCCCCGAGTTTTCCGGAACGGTCCCGGGTTTCCTTCATCGATATCCATTGGTACAACATGCGATTCCGGTACGAAAATTGATTCCGACTCCGGACTCGGTTTGATCGATGGTACTCTTAAGTGTGCCAAGGCTATTCCGGGAGGAATTTCTTGCCTAGATGAGCCCAGCTTGGACAAAGCATCCGCGGCTTCATTTTCCGCGCACGGCACATGGTGAAACTCACACCCTTCAAAGAAGCCGGCAATCTTTTGCACCTGAAACCGGTATGAGGCCATGTTGGCATCTTTTGCGTCCCAATCTCCGGAACATTGTTGCACCACAAGGTCTGAGTCTCCGTAGCAAATGATCCGGTGTGCACTGATTTCTTTTGCGACCTTAAGCCCATGAATCAGAGCCTCGTACTCAGCGACATTGTTTGATGCCCTGAAGTGCACTTGCAAAACATACCGGAGATGATCTCCCTTGGTTGAGGTAAGCACCACACCGGCACCTAGACCCTCTTTGAGTTTGGATCCGTCAAAGTGCATCTTCCAGTACTCTATTCTTTGATCTGGGGGCTTGTATTGCATTTCCGCCCAATCAACCAAGAAATCAGCTAAAGCTTGCGATTTTATGGCATCTCTCCTTTCGTACATTGGTACATATGGCGATATCTGGATTGCCCATTTCGCGATCCTACCGCTAGCATCTTTGTTGCACATGATATCGGAGATGGGTGCCTCACTCACCACCTTCATGGGGTGCTCCTCAAAGTAGTGCTTAAGCTTTGTGGCGGCCATGAACACGCCATAGGTCATTTTCTGGAAGTGCGGGTAGTTTTGCTTTGAGAGGGAGAGCACCTCACTCAAGTAGTATACCGGCCTTTGGACGGGTTTTCCTTCCTCTTCTCTTTCTACTACCACTACAACACTTACCACCCGGTTAGTTGCTGCTATGTACAACAACATGGGCTCTCTTTCCAAAGGCGAAGCCAGTATTGGTGCTGTGGCTAGCATTGTTTTTAGCTCCTTAAATGTCGCGTCTGCCTGAGGGGTCCAGACAAACGTATCGGATTTTTTCATGAGAGCATAGAGTGGTAGTGCTTTTTCTCCCAATCTTCTTATGAACCGGCTTAGCGATGCCAAGCTTCCGGTAAACTTTTGCACGTCCTTGAGATCGCGCGATATGGTCATTCTTTCTATTGCCCGGATCTTTACCGGATTCACCTCAATGCCCCGGCTTGATACAAGGAAACCAAGCAACTTACCGGCAGGGACACCGAAAGTGCATTTTGCCGGATTAAGTTTCATCCGGTACCTTCTTAAGTTATCGAATGTTTGCTCGGATATCGTCGATTAAGGTATCTTTTACCTTCGTTTTTATCACGACATCATCCACATAGACTTGCACATTTTTTCCAATTTGATCAAACAAGCATTTTTGCATACAGATGCTGGTACGTTGCACCAGCGTTGCGCAAACCAAAAGGCATAGTGACATAGCAATAAGCCCCGTGCGGGGTAATGAACGCAGCTTTTATTTGATCTTCCTTTTTCGAGGGGATTTGATGGAAACCGGAGTAAGCATCTAGGAAAGACAACAACTCGCACCCAGCAGTGGAATCAATCACCTGATCGATCCGGGGTAAGGGGAAAGGATCTTTTGGGCAAGCCTTGTTCAGGTTGGTATAGTCGATGCAATGCGCCACACCTTTGGAGCCTTTGCTTTGAGGTTCTCCTCTTTCTTCTTTTCAACCAGCACCGGATTGGCTAGCCACTCAGTATGCGTTACTTCCACGCTGAAACGGGCAACCAACAACTTTGTCACTTCTTCTCCAATGATTTTCCTCCTATCTTCAGCAAACCGGCGTAAAGGTTGTCGCACCGGCTTCGCATCCTTCCGGACATTCAAAGAGTGCTCAGCCAGCTCCCTCGGAACACCTACCAAGTCCTCTGTAGACCAAGCAAAGATATTCCGATTCTCACGGAGGAATCTGACGAGCGCGCTTTCCTATGCCTCACTGAGGCCGGCACCGATGCGAACGGTGCGCTCAGGGTAAGCCGGATCCAGCACAATGTCCTTTGTTTATTTTGTCGGCTTGAATGCTGGTGCACTCAAGCTTGCACTCATTGCCGCTAAGCTCAACTGTGAAGACTGGGCCAGCGCTACTGCGGTTTGCATCCTCCTTTTTTCCTCAGCAATCACCAGCGACTCTGCCAGATTCGATCCGGCGGAAGCAGTTTGCAGCGAGATCTTATAGTTTCCCACCACAGTCAAGGGTCCACGAGGTGCCGGCATCTTCATCTTGAGATAGGCCGTGTGAGTCGAGGCCATGAAAGCTGCCAATGCCGGTCTCCCCAGCAGTGCATGGTAAGGACTATCTAGGTCCACCACCTCGAACTCAATGTTTTCAACCTGGCAGTTGTCACGTCCTCCAAACGACACATCCACCCGGACCTTTCCTACCGGTGCGCAGGACAAGCCCGGAACGATTCCGTGGAATGTTGTACGCGTTGGCTGTAGCATGTTTTCTGTTATGCCCAGCGTGCTCATGGTGTGCCGGTACATTATATTTATGCTGCTCCCATTGTCTATCAGCACCTTGCTGAACTTGACTCGAGTAGTTGGCCCATGCATGATTGGGTCTACCACAAGAGCATAACCACCCGGATTAGGAATTATCTTAGGGTGATCCTTGAACGACTGGGAGATCTCTTGATCTGACCACAAAGCATGTACTTTGGTACTCGCCGGCATCACAGACGTTTACTTCCATGGAATGGCGCCGTAGGCTCTGCCTGTCGGTTGGCTCAGTGACGAACACAACACAACACACATCCGGATCCTCATAAACATTCTGGCCCAAAGGTGCCGGTGGAGGTGGTTGGCCGTGGCCCTCTCCCACCTGATTGACTTGCTGGTACTGCTGCCTGTTTGGCTGAGGCTGTACCGGTAAAGCATTTGCTCCGGTGAGTGGTGGTGGTGGTGGTAGTTGGTGCTGATGCAGCATATCTTGAGATGGTGGTAGCATCGTGGAGCACCCTTGTGCTTGCGTATCTTTTACTGCTCCCTTGAGCATCAAGTACTTGGTCCAAGAACAGTCCTTCGTCAGATGGTTTGACGGGTGAGCCGGATTCGGCGTGTGCCACCGGCAAGGTTGATCCATGGCGGCTTCCATGGTGTATTTCCCAGATTCCTGCCAATTCTTTTTCTGGCCCCAGGGTTTCTTTTCGACCCATTGTTTCTTAGGACCCGCCCATGGCTGCGATCCGGTTTTTCGCCTCGGCTGCCGCCGGCATCGTAGTTTTCTTGTACAAAGCAAGCAACTTGCTCGCGGACCGTACCTTCGATCCGGGAATTCTTCCCTTCTCTTGTTGTTCCCGTTGTCCCGGTATTGCTCTTGGCGCCGCCGAGGCGGGTTTGATTGTTCCGGCTCAGCTTGTACGTCACGGTTGCATTGGGTCTCCCAATGCGTAGTTATCTGCCACACGTATCATCTCTGCCAGAGTTACCGGCATGTTTCGCTGCAGCTTTTCCCACAACGGCGAACCTCTACGGCATCCATTGCAAAACCAAGCTATGGCTTGCGCTTCTATCACCCCTTCACAGGAGTTTCTCGTGGAGTTCCACCGGGCCAGGTAGTCCCGGTCTGTTTCTTGCGGGCGTTGCACGCACAAGGCGAGCTCGTCGAGGCCTCGTTGGGCCTTCGGTATGTGCTGGTGAAATTACTAACAAAAGCTTCCTCAAAGTCCAACCAACCATTTATGCTTCCTGCCGGCAAGTTGTTTAGCCAGATTCTTGCCGGTCCTACCAAAAACGATGGTACAATTCTCACGGCCCAACGCCGGTTTCCTCCTCCGGCTACGCTTCCTCCGCCACCAGCGACGTATACCGCGGTCACGTAATCCGCGAGCCAGTCCTCCGGCTTAGTGGTGCCATCGTATGTTTTCATGTCGCGGGGCAACTGGAAGTTGCGAACCGGTGGTTCCTCTTTCATGATCCTTGGACCAAAGCATTTTGGACCCGGAGGACCTTCTGCCCCGATCATTTCAGACAAGTACACTCTATCCAGACGGTGCCTCGCATCCCGTTCCGGCAGGTGCCTTTCTCCCAAGCGTTCCCCCAACGGGTTCCGGTATGCAGTGAGTCTTGTCGAATCAGCTTCATCGTAAGGTTCCGGTACCGCGGCTCTTGCCTGCCGGTACCTTGGTGGAAGTGTTTCCTCTTCGTACGCTGCCCTTGCAGCTCGATAATTTTGCTCGGTTTCGTGTCTACTGGCATGATTGTTTCCGGCATAGCCTCCTCTGGCGTAACCTCGATCTGCCCCTTGGCTTTTTCTACCGGCATTGTGTTGCCCGGCTTGTTGCTTTCCGGCAAGAACCGGATCGTACACAGTCATCTGCTGCGCATTCATCTCTTTTTCTCTTCTTCCGTCCGGATGGGGGGACGATGCCTGCCCATGGGACTTGCTTCCGGCATTCTTTGTTGAACGGGCGGATTTCGAGGCCACAGCCTTGTTCAGCCTAGCGAGCTGCTCAGCATTCTGCTGCTCGATGGTTTCAAGCAACTCTCTTACACGCTCTTGCTGTTTTTCCAAAGCGTCTTCGGAAAGCGACTCGCACAGTTCTACCGTAGCCTTAGCAGCTTTTATGGTTTTATCCGTGCTACTGTACTTAGGTTTCTCTACGATGCTCACAGATGCAGAAGTACTTTTGCCGGCAAGAATTTCTTTACGCAAATCCTGATCTAGATTGCGAGCCTTAAGCCGGTTCTCCGGTATCCTAGCAGCATGAGCGCTAACAGAAGCAAAGCCATGGGCAGCGTTGTACTCACGTAGGCTTAGGTTCAGCTCGCGCTGCGCCCGGACGATGTCGGCGCCGTTCACGAGCAGCTTCTTGCGCGTTGCCTCTAGCTCCGCCTGAGCCTGTGCCGGGTCGATGTTCTACGCGATGGGCGTCGCCAGCACGTTCATCGCCGCTTGGAGTGGTGTCTCCGGTGGTGCGGAAGATGCTCCCGCAGCGCCAGCGTCGCGCTCCAGCGGCGGCTTGGCCGCACGTGTCGATGCCGCGCGTCCGGCACCTTCTTCCACAGCCTCCTTGCCTACGTCAACCGCGACAGCCATCATTACCTCGACGCTGCCGGCGGCGCGGCCAGCACAGAGCCACCTTGGCGGATCCGGCGCCACTAGCACCGGCGAGAGGCGCTGGCGCACAGGGACAGTGCCGAAGTAGACGCGGTGGCTGCCGAACTCGATGATGCGGCCGTTCTTGGGGAAGATGCCGCCGTTGGCGAAGCAGCCCCCGTTGTCGTTGATGAAGTCCATGGAGTAGATGCGCTGCACCAGCACACGTACACGGTCCGCCGGCCGGCGACGTCGAGGATGCCCGCCCGAATGTGAACTCCAGCAAGCGCCACTTCATGCCCCACGGTGGGCACCAACCGTCGTCGTGGCGACCGCAGACGATGCCATAGGATGGCTTAAGTTGGGGCCGAATGGACGCAAGAGGATTCGGGGAGGGTTTGTGACTAGATGGGACGAACTTCCTGGATGCTTTCCTCAAGAACTTAGCCAAGGCTAGAGGTAGAAGAAGAAAGACACAAGGAAGAACTCGCTCTAGATCTTTTTCTTCATTGATTT
>NW_025901006.1:0-24065 GCF_022539505.1 Lolium rigidum | reverse complement strand
AAAGGAGGACCTCCCGCTCCAATTCCTTCACACCATCGCCCTCCCCTCTTCTCCCTGAGTCGCCTAGCCACCTCGCCACTCCACATTGCCCACCGGAGCTCCCCAATTGCTCACTCACTGCCGCGCACTGCCGCCGAAGCTCGCCGGAGTTGGAGGCCATTCCCGGAGACGCCACTGCTACCAGGAGGACCGCCGTCTTCGACAACGTCGCTGCGCACATCTCCGACGACCGCCGGAGCTCCGACGAGCTCGCCCACCGTCCACCGTCGCCGCCAGTAAGTCCTCATCTCGTCGGAGACGACGACGTCTCTGAGCCGTGCGATCCTCTTCTAATCGTGCGGCTCACATTCCCCGTACCGTTTCGCTGAATCAAACCCACTGACGCGTGGACCCCATGCTGTCAGCTGGCCCACTACGATGCTGGGCCGACCCACTTCTTTCTCTCTCTGCACAGCCCGTTAGCATCTCCCGCCAGCCCATTTCCATTTGAATTCAAAATCCAGTTTAGAGTTAATTTGCAATCTGATGTCAACTTCAAATTTTAAATAGGGACAGATCTACTTGGCCAAATTTTACAAACTTGATATTGTTGGAAAGCTGAGAGTTTTATCTCTCAAACCCCACTGATTTGAACCCTAGATATGTTGTAGAATTAAAGTAGAAAAATAAACAAGGCAGGGCCTTTTGTGACTTCAAACAATTATTAAAAATCAACCAGAAATGCTATTTAGTTGTTTCCAACTCCTATAGCTCACATTTTACTTACACTAATTGTTTCTGCGAAAATATGGCATGGTTACTTTGGGTGATCATGGCCTAGTTTAATTAGAGGACTATATGGCTATTTCTAGTTAATGATATTGTCCAAAACTATTTATAAATCATATGGGAGCTTTTCTCTCATTTAAATCTTGTCACAAACATTTCAAAATGAGATAGATACCCTAGTCTATAGGTTCTCATGTGAAATGGTTTGATGATATTAAATCATTACTATGTTAGGATTAAATTGCATGAGGTGCTTCACCTCATTTAAATCATTTTCTTAAATGATGAGTATGAAGAGGTTGACTTTGGTCAACCTAGGTCATATGTGATTCATGGAAGAAATTAAATCTTAATAAGATAATGAGAGGAATTTATTTCTCTAAAGAAGGAAAAGAAACACCTTAATTAGTATGAGAGGAAATTATTTTTCTTAAATAAGAAAACAAGTCCACCAACTTAATAGTAATGTGTGATGCTAGCTTAAGTTGTGTGACTTATGTGTGTGCTTAGTCTAGTGTTTAAGATTGGTGTAGTGATTGTATGTATCGTATTCGTTTTTAGACGCTAGTACCGAAGAGTATCAAGAGGAGGAGGAGGTCTACTTCCAAGGAGAGGAAGACCACTTTGATCAGTACACCAACCATGGCAAGCTAATACCCTTGCAAAGTGCAAAGCTCTACAAGAGCCATGAATCACCCTATTTTACTTTATGCTTAATGGTCCTATCCCAAGTTTTTTACTTTACAAGTTTTATTGAATTTTATTTATCAAGGTTACTTTTTGATTCATGATTCACTTGGTCTAGAGTAGCACAAGAGTACCAAACTTAGCCTAGAACAAGCAAAGCTAAGTTAGCACCCCTCGTGATTAGTTGCTAGTGCTAACAAATAAAATTGACTACTCTAGATGGGAACTTGGTGAAGTGTAGTGACTTTAATGAATTTGAAGGTGAATATGACTTGGAGAAGATGGTGATTTTTGACTAAAACTGATATTGGTTTGGATGCGATACCTTTCCAATTTTTGAGTACCCCCACAATACCTGATTATGGGTAGGGCTTAACTGGAAGTTTATGTGTCTTAGTATGGGTTCCCTCTGAACAAGCATCATAGGGGTTATGCCGAGGCTGCCTCCGTTAAAAGTGAAATGATGTGAAATGAGGTGAATTGTCCGGCCAAGCCCTGTGCAGTTCCCAGGCTGACGGTTTGTCTTCACTGGGAGGCCAAGCTCATGGGTAGAGGTGCCTATACTAGGATGTATAAGTGAAAGGTTATGGTTGATGATCCGCGTACTGAGTTACGATGATTCGGGGTTATCCCCGACGGATGTAATCAAATGTTGTGGCACAAGTGTGCAACCTATGCAGACTATAAACCTATTCGAATAGCCGCATCCACGGTTACAGACGGTTGGAAAGGCCATACAGTTTCCGGTGTCAGATTCTTGAAAATGTTGGTGAATGGTGAAGGGTGACTTGACTTGAATCACAACTGAGTTGTGGGAATGACACTAATGTTCCCACTTGAGTCAGTTAGCAAATGATGAGTCTTTTACTATATGCTTATGAACTAAAATTGGCTTTATGCAAATAAACCTAGAGCTTAGAACCCTCTTTAGTGAAATAGTGTTACTTACCTTAGTATTAGTTTGCGAGTACTTTAAAAGTACTCACGGCTGTGTCCCTGGCTATTCAAATGGCCAGACTATGAAGAGGAGCAACAGTACGAATATGACGGCCAGCAGGACGGCTACAACAACTAGGAGTTCTTCTAACGTCAAGCGTTGGCCTGTGGATTTAGATAGTCCACTACTACTACTACGCTTCCGGTTTGTAATATTTGTGATGTTCGTTGATCAATAGATCAACTAGGGTTGTAATATTGGATCATGTGATCTACTTTCGTAAGATGATTATGGCTTGTAATGAATGATGACTTATGATATCAACTGTTATGTCTCGCAACACCATTATTCACGGGATTGCGATGAATGGCATAATAGGCATGCTGGACTTAAAAATCCGGGTGTTGACAAGTTGGTATCGAGCCATTGTTTGACCTTAGGAGACCCTAGTTAGAATGGACGTTACGAAAAACTTAAGTTCAAAAACAAATGAAGTGAATATTTACGAAAAACTTAGCCACTTTCTTCTCTTTGAAATCTTGTTGAAATAAAAAGCCATGCTCTTCCTTATGAATATACTTAAAATTTTGCCACACTTGTTCACCTCTCTAACTTACTCATCCAATTCACTTTCAGATGGAGCCCAACAACACCAAGTTTTACCAGTTGGGGAATGGTGGAAGTCTGATTTTCGAGCAGGACCTGGATGCCCTGTCGGACTTTCTTGGACGCCCGCACCCCGAGTTCCACGGAGTCGAGGTCAACGACCAGCCCGGAGGGGAGCTGCAGTGGATCATCACCGCTGACTTGAGGGGCAAGGTGGAGCCTCCCACCTCCAAGAGGATCCTCTTCTCCTTCAGGGAAAGCAACTGGCTCGATGGACTTGCACGTGCTCTTCAGGAAGCACTTGCTCGTTTGTGCGGACAGAATGTGGCAGCCCTCCAGGAGGAACGCTTTGCGCATCTCGCAAGGCGTAACACCGCTGGAGAACCCATGGACCTGCCGTTGCACCCCCAGTTGAGGCACCACGTGGATCACTTGGATTTCATGCTGTACCACACTCAGCAGGATCTGGACAATGCCCGCGCCTACGCCAACCAGACTCACCTTGCACTGGCAAATCATGCCGATGCAATCAAGATGCTTGCCAAGGACCGCAAGACACTCCGCCTGTAGCGTGCCAAGAAGGACGCTACCATCACGCGCCTTCGCGCCAGGATAGCATCCTTGGAGGCCACTGTCAAGGCCCAAGAGGATCAGCCGAATGAGATGGAAGAAGAAGGTGAAGACCTTCAGGGAGGAGAAGCCTTCCTGAGTGATGACGATGACTTCGAGGAGGATGAGAACACCGAGGAGGAGGACTACGAGTTTCTGGAGGCCGGAGAGGATGGAATCATCCCGATCGATGTGGATGATGATGAGGAGTAGATGCACTAGTTCACTTATGTAGGTGTGAGTTGTATCCCGTCCCACTGTATCGTAGCGCGAGTAAATGGTTCTTAAAACCATTGGGTGTTAGCTTGTAATATATGTTGAATGAATGAATGAATGTGTGTTTGTGTTAACATCAAAAGAATACAAGTTTTAAATTTTTGAACTTACTCAAAATAAGCCATAGAAATTTCCCTCTCGTCTCATGATCTATTTCCATATTCAGATGGCCCCTCCAACCCGTAGCGCGAATCAAGATGCTATGATGCAGATGCTGCAGATCATGCTGGAAGATAGAGAAGCTGAACGAGCAGAACGACATGCCAAGATTGCAGCACTCCAACAGCTTGCCAACAACAACCATGGCCATGGGAACCATGATCACCAAGGGTCAAAGCTCAAAAACTTCCAAAACACCAACCCACCAGTTTTCAGCAAGACTAAAGAACCCCTGGACGCCGATGATTGGCTCCAGACTATGGAGAACAACCTAGAAGTGGCCGGAGTGGACGACAATGACAAAGTGCTGTTTGCCACGCACTACTTAGCAGGACCAGCAAGAGCTTGGTGGACAAGCACCCGTGCTATGAACGCCGAACAGATCATGACTTGGGCAGATTTCAAGCTCAAGTTCAGCAAGTATCATGTGCCCCCGGGTTTGATAAAGAAGATGAGGGATGAGTTCCGCGAGCTGAAGTAAGGCGAGAATGTCGGTGGTAGAATACCGCGACGGGTTCCTCACCACTGTCAAGGTACGCCCCGATGAAGCCGACACCACGAGAGAAGAGAAAGGAGAGATTCTCGAATGGTACGCATGATGAGATGCGAGGCGGTCTTAGTCAACATCCCCTTTGCCGAACTTGAAGCCCTGGTGGATTCCGCCATCCAGATGGAAGGCAAGCTTCACCAAGCCAATGAGAACCGCAAACGCCGCATGATGCACCAGAGTGGGCCCAGCAATACCCCAAGGTATCGCCCCAGCTCAAGCGGAGGCTTTGCCCCAAGGAACAACAAGCCCAATGCACCTATGTCACGTCCGGGTTTTCAAAACCGGAGTGGAGGAAACCCCAGGCCAGGAGGCCAGAACAACAACAGCAACTACAACAACAACAACAACTTCAACCGCGCTCCTCCGAGAGCCGCCAACAACAACAACAGCAACACCAACACCGCTCCGAGGACTGGGAGCAATGCCATCCCCGTCACCCCCAAGGACAAGTCCACCATCACTTGTTACGAGTGTGGAGTTGTGGGACACTACTCCAATGAGTGCCCCAAAAGGTTAGCCAAGAATGTCGCCAACCCCGCTGCACCTTCTCAGCAGCAACGCCGAGTCTCCACCGGCAAGAAGTTCAACCCCAACAACCCCAACAACCGCACCGGCCGCCTCCTTCACATGAACGCCGAAGAAGCCCAGGAAGCACCCGATGTCGTGCTGGGTATGTTTTCTGTTAACTCAGTACCTGCCAGAGTGTTGTTTGATTCTAGAGCATCACATTCGTTTGTTACTGAAGATTTTGCACGCACTAGTAAAATTCAACCAATCAGTTTGAAGCATGTCATGATAGTTCAAATACCTGGATCGACAACCAAAGCTAGAAAATTTTGCAAAGATGTACCCATCAGAATTCATGAGATAGATTTTTATGCAAATTTGATTGTACTGGGAGAAAAAGGTTTGGAAGTAGTACTTGGTATGGACTGGATGTCGAAACATCATGGATTGATTGATTGTGCCAAGAAGGCCATCACCATGACTAGTAGCACCGGAGTGGTAGTAGAACATGTGTCTGAAAGACTGCCCAAAAAATTCACCTGTAACCAGAGTTTAGCCAAGCCAACTTTGGATCAAATTAGGGTCGTTTGTCGATACCCCGATGTGTTTCCGGATGATCTACCCGGTATTCCCCCAGATCGGGATATCGAGTTTATCATCAAGTTAATCCCTGGAACAGGACCTATAGCCCAGAGAGCCTATAGCATGAACCCCGCAGAGTTAGTGGAACTGAAGAAGCAAGCTTGGATGATATGCTGTACAAAGGTCTGATTCGACCAAGTGCGTCGCCTTGGAGATCCCCAGTTTTGTTTGTGGATAAGAAAGACGGTGCCACTCGTTTATGTACGGATTACCGTAAGCTTAACGATGTCACCATCAAGAACAATTACCCCTTGCCTAAGATAGAAGACCTGTTTGACCAGTTGACCGGTGCCAAAGTGTTCTCTAAGATTGATCTTAGGACTGGTTATCATCAGCTGAAGATCCGTGCAACCGATATCCCGAAGACTGCCTTCACCACCCGATATGGATTGTATGAGTACAATGTCATGTCATTTGGATTAACCAATGCCCCCGCTTACTTCATGAACCTCATGAATAAGATGTTCATGAACTTTTTGGATAAATTTGTCGTTGTCTTCATCAACGACATCCTTATCTACTCCAAATCCGAAGAAGAACATGAACAACATTTGGAAGTTATCCTAGAAACCCTTAGACGGCACAAGTTGTATGCCCTCAGCAAGTGCGAGTTTTGGTTGAAGGAAGTAGGATTCCTGGGACACATCTTGTCTGCAGGAGGAATTGCTGTAGATCCCACTAAGATCAAAACTGTTAAGGAATGGAAAGCCCCCACCACCCAGACCGAAGTCCGTGCATTTCTCGGATTAGCGGGATATTACCGCAGGTTCATTGAAGGATTTTCCAGCATCGCAAGACCAATGACTCAACTGTTGAAGAAGGACAAGAAGTTTGACTGGACCGGCAAGTGCGAAGAAAGTTTCCAGCAACTCAAGCGCAAATTAACCACAGCCCCAATCCTGATCATGCCCGATATCACCAAGCCATTTGACGTCTGTTGTGATGCATCCAAGATTGGTCTTGGATGTGTGTTGATGCAAGAGGGCAAGGTGATATCATACATGTCAAGGCAACTGAAGCAGCATGAGCAGAACTACCCAACACATGACTTGGAGTTAGCAGCCATAGTCTTAGCCTTGAAAGTATGGCGTCATTACCTCATGGGTAATCGATGCGAGATCTATTCGGATCACAAGAGCTTGAAGTATATCTTCACCCAGAAGGAGTTGAATATGAGGCAGCGCAGATGGATAGAGTTGATTAAGGACTATGATATGGAAATTCACTATCACCCCGGCAAGGCCAATGTGGTAGCGGATGCCCTGAGTAGACAGCCAATGCAGTGGAACTCCATGATTGCCATAGAACAGCCTAGTTTGTATCAAGAGTTTGAGAAGTTTAGACTAGAGCTAGTTAGCGAAGGATACCTAGCCAGCATAGAGCTTCAGCCTACTTTAATGAGTCAAATCAAGGAAGCCCAGAAGGGAAACGCCAGCATTGACGGAATCAAGAGCCAAATAGCCGCAGGAAAGGCACCGGGATTCACCGAAGATGAAGAGGGAGTGCTTTGGTACAACGGATGCCTATGTGTGCCATCAGATTCGGAGTTGAAGCAAGTCATTCTGAAGGAAGCTCACGACACCTTGTATTCCATCCACCCCGGAGGTACCAAGATGTATCAAGATTTGAAGGAACAATTTTGGTGGCACGGAATGAAGCGAGAGATCAGAAGCTACATCGCCAAGTGTGATATCTGTCAGAGAGTCAAGGCAGAACGTCAGCGACCCGCAGGACTGCTACAGCCTCTGTAGATTCCTGAATGGAAGTGAGATTCAGTAGGAATGGATTTTATCACCGGACTGCCCACATCAGGCAAAGGAAATGATTCTATCTGGGTAGTGGTAGACAGAGTGACCAAGGTAGCCCATTTTATCGCCGTCAAGACCACATACCAAGGCCCCAAGTTAGCTGAGTTATACAACTCCAGAATAGTCGCCCTGCACGGAACCCCGAACTCGATAGTATCGGATAGAGGATCACAATTCACCTCGAGATTCTGGCAGAAAGTACATGAAGGACTAGGAACCCGGCTGAATTTCAGCACAGCGTATCACCCGCAGACTGACGGACAGACTGAAAGAGTCAACCAGATACTCGAAGACATGTTGAGAGCTTGTGTACTGGAATATGGATCCAAGTGGGAAGACTGCCTGCCTTACGCTGAATTCTCATACAACAACAGTTATCAAGCCAGCTTGCAGATGGCCCCCTTTGAAGCCCTGTACGGAAGGAAGTGCCGTACCCCCCTGAATTGGTCGGAAGTCGGAGAGAGCCAAGTTTTTGGACCAGATGTTCTCCGAGAAGCTGAAGAGAAGGTGCACAAGATCCACGAGTACCTCAAGACCGCTCAGTCAAGACAGAAGAGTTACGCCGACAAGAGACGCAGAGAGATGACCTTCGAGATCGGAGACTTTGTCTATCTCAAAGAGTCGCCCCTTAAAGGAATGCAGAGATTCCAACTCAGAGGAAAGCTCGCCCCCAGATATGTCGGACCCTTCAAAGTTCTGAGTTGCCGAGGAGAAGTTTCTTATCAGCTTGAACTACCGGAAGAAATGTCCGCTGTGCACAATGTGTTTCACATCTCACTACTCCGGAAGTGCTTGGAAGTACCGGAGAAGACCGAAGTATTCAAGAACATCGATCACCGCTCGGTGGATATCAACACGGACTTAACCTACCGCGAAGTGCCTATTCGCATCCTTGAAGAAGCTTACCGAACCACCCGCACCAGGAGTATCAAGTTCCTGAAAATTCAATGGAGCAATCACACCGAAGAAGAAGCCACTTGGGAGCGCGAAGAAGATATGAAGAAGGAGTACCCAGATCTCTTTAGTACCTAGTTTCCTTTAATATCTCAGGACGAGATCTTTTGTAAGGGGGGAGGGTTTGTAACATCCCAACTTTCAATAAAGAGATAAAGAGAGTTTCCAAAATACCAAATTTGAGAACCAACAAAAACTTTTGATCATCATATAGTGCTATGCATATAGATCACCTTGTTAATTATTTTAGTGTGCATTTTTGCCATGATGATTGCTTGTTTGATTTCCTTTGCCCTAAAACCCTAACCAAGGATCTATTGATCATCCATTTGGGAGGAAAAAGAAAAGAGAAAGAAAATAGAAAAGTCACCTCAACACACACATATGGCTTATGCCATTTTTGCAAATTCTTAACCTAGACCACTTTGGCTTGCACCATTGTTTGGAATTGGTTACTAAACACTTATAAACCCTTTTGGAATCAAAGAAACCCAAATCAAATTGAAATCAAATGCAATTTCCAATTCACATGCAATATGGTCACATGTGACATTTTTAGTCTGATGCCATCTTTGAGCCCCTGGTTTGGAAGATTTCTAAACTAAACTTTGCCAACTCTTTACACCTCATCCAAGATAACGTCAAGGTGAACAGCTTTGCCCAAAACCATCATCCCAAATTCTTTCTGAATTTCAAATGGGGATCAAGCAAAGTTGGAACCATAATGCAATTTGAAGATCATATGCAATATGTGATTTTGCATTTCAACTCCATTTTGACCACCACCACCTCCATTCTACTTTTAATATTATATCTTTACACTCCACCAAAAATCTCTTCAAAATTCGAAAATATATTTCTTGCGGCCATTTCCTCAAACACCTTGTGGACAGTAATCTGCCAACCCCATGCATCAAAGAAACCAGCAGTTATTAGCCTTCCCCATCGATCCTATGTCATCTCTAGTACCTCTCTGACCCCTCCCAACCTTGCCAAACAGAATAGACAAGGATGGAGTGCATTGCATCATCAATTTCTTGACCAAATGAGCCATGCCGTGGCATGGCATGGCCAGCACCATGTCACCTTTGTCTATGGTGCACTCCAACGTGCACGACCGTGTCCACGAGCTTCTCATCACCTCCCTGAGTCTGCTAGACACGGCCCTCGACAAATTCATGCACCACAGGCACCAAACCAGGCGCGCCTAGACACGCCTAGACGTGCACCACACACGCCAAAGCGCGCCCGGCGAGCGTCACAGACGCGCCTGGCCACGTCGTCGCGCCACCAGCTCCGTTGACCGCTGCCCTTGCTCTCTGCGCCAACGGCTTCACGACGTCACCGCGCACCGCCCAGACACCGCCATTGGCCCGCGGGAACGCCGTAGACGACGCCCACTTCGCCGATGTCCGCCGCGGGTACTGGCCGCTCCCGTCATGCGTACGAGCTCGCCTCTCCCTCGTTTTCCCCGCAATCACGCGCTGCGTCACCGCCAGGACGTCGCCTGCACGCCTGTGTCATCGCCAGTCCATCACCGCCCCTGTAGCCGCGTCGTCGACGATGACCTCATCGCCGCCTCATGACATCGCCTCGCCGCTATAAAAGGAGGACCTCCCGCTCCAATTCCTTCACACCATCGCCCTCCCCTCTTCTCCCTGACTCGCGTAGCCACCTCGCCGCTCCACATTGCCCACCGAAGCTCCCCAATTGCTCACTCACTGCCTCGCAATGCCGCCGAAGCTCGCCGGAGTTGGAGGCCATCCCCGGAAACGCCACTGCTACCAGGAGGACCGCCGTCTTCGACAACGTCGCTGCGCACATCTCCGACGACCGTGGGAGCTCCGACGAGCTCGCCCACCGTCCACCTTCGCCGCCAGTAAGTCCTCATCTCGTCGGAGACGACGACGTCTCTGAGCCGTGCGATCCTCTTCTAATCGTGCGGCTCACATTCCCCGTACCGTTTCGTTGAATCAAACCCACTGACGCATGGACCCCACGCTGTCAGCTGGCCCGCTGCGATGCTGGGCCGGCCCACTTCCTTCTCTCTCTGCGCAGCCCGTTAGCATCTCCCGCCAGCCCATTTCCATTTGAATTCAAAATCCATTTTAGAGTTAATTTGCAATCTGATGTAAACTTCAAATTTTAAATAGGGACAGATCTACTTGGACAAATTTTACAAACTTGATATTGTTGGAAAGCTGAGGGTTTTATCTCTCCAACCCCACTGATTTGAACCCTAGATATGTTGTAGAATTAAAGTAGCAAAATAAACAAGCAGGGCCTTTTGTGACTTCAAACAATTATTAAAAATCAACCAGAAATGCTATTTAGTTGTTTCCAACTCCTATAGCTCACATTTTACTTACACTAATTGTTTCTGCAAAAATATGGCATGGTTACTTTGGGTGATCATGGCCTAGTTTAATTAGAGGACTATATGGCTATTCCTAGTCAATGATATTGTCCAAAACTATTTATAAATCATATGGGAGCTTTTCCCTCATTTAAATCTTGTCACAAACATTTCAAAATGAGATAGAGACCCTGGTCTATAGGTTCTCATGTGAAATGGTTTGATGATATTAAATCATTACTATGTTATATTAAATTGCATGAGGTGCTTCACCTCATTTAAATCATTTTCTTAAATGATGAGTATGAAGAGGTTGACTTTGGTCAACCTAGGTCATATGTGATTCATGGAAGAAATTAAATCTTAATAAGATAATGAGAGGAATTTATTTCTCTAAAGAAGGAAAAGAAACACCTTAATTAGTATGAGAGAAAATTATTTTTCTTAAATAAGAAAACAAGTCCACCAACTTAATAGTAATGTGTGATGCTAGCTTAAGTTGTGTGACTTATGTGTGTGCTTAGTCTAGTGTTTAAGATTGGTGTAGTGATTGTATGTATCGTATTCGTTTTTAGACGCTAGTACCGAAGAGTATCAAGAGGAGGAGGAGGAGGTCTACTTCCAAGGAGAGGAAGACCACTTTGATCAGTACACCAACCAAGGCAAGTTAATACCCTTGCAAAGTGCAAAGCTCTACAAGAGCCATGCATCACCCTATTTTACTTTATGCTTAATGGTCATATCCCAAGTTTTTACTTACAAGTTTTATTGAATTTTATTTATCAAGGTTACTTTTTGATTCATGATTCACTTGCTCTAGAGTAGCACAAGAGTACCAAACTTAGCCTAGAACAAGCAAAGCTAAGTTAGCACCCCTCATGATTAGTTGCTAGTGCTAACAAATAAAATTGACTACTCTAGATGGGAACTTGGTGAAGTGTAGTGACTTGAATGAATTTTTGAAGGTGAATATGACTTGGAGAAGATGGTGATTTTTGACTAAAACTGATATTGGTTTGGATGCGATACCTTTCCAATTTTTGAGTACCCCCACAATACCTGATTATGGGTAGGGCTTAACTGGAAGTTTATGTGTCTTAGTATGGGTTCCCTCTGAACAAGCATCATAGGGGTTATGCCGAGGCTGCCTCCGTTAAAAGTGAAACGATGTGAAATGAGGTGAATTGTCCGGCCAAGCCCTGTGCAGATCCCGAGTCGACGGTTTGTCTTCACTGGGAGGCCAAGCTCATGGGGAGAGGTGCCTATACTAGGATGTATAAGTGAAAGGTTATGGTTGATGATCCGCGAACCGAGTTACGATGATTCGGGGTTATCCCCGACGGATGTAATCAAATGTTGTGGCACAAGTGTGCAACCTCTGCAGAGTGTAAACCTATTCGAATAGCCACGTCCACGCTTACGGACGGTTGGAAAGGCCATACAGTTTCCGGTGTCAGATTGTTGAAAATGTTGGTGAATGGTGAAGGGTGACTTTACTTGAATCACAACTGAGTTGTGGGAATGACACTAATGTTCCCAGTTGAGTCAGTTAGCAAATGATGAGTCTTTTACTAAATGCTTATGAACTAAAATTGGGTTTATGCAAATAAACCTAGAGCTTAGAACCCTCTTTAGTGAAATAGTGTTACTTACCTTAGTATTAGTTTGCGAGTACTTTAAAAGTACTCACGGATGTGTCCCTGGCTATTCAAATGGCCAGACTATGAAGAGGAGCAGCAGTACGAAGATGACGGCCAGCAGGACGGCTACAACAACTAGGAGTTCTTCTAATGTCAAGCGTTGGCCTGTGGATTTAGATAGTCCACTACTACTACTACGCTTACGCTTTGTAATATTTGTGATGTTCGTTGATCAATAGATCAACTAGGGTTGTAATATTGGATCATGTGATCTACTTTCGTAAGACGATTATGGCTTGTAATGAATGATGACTTATGATATCAACTGTTATGTCTCACAACAACATTATTCCTGGGATTGCGATGAATGGCATAATAGGCATCTGGACTTAAAAGTCCGGGTGTTGACATTTGTGCCTCGAACTACCCTTGCCCACCGGGCTACCGCGTCCCCACCGGCTGGAGCCTAAGCGCCGGAGGCGTGCCGGTCCCTCCCGTCCCTCAGGGGACTGCGCCTCGGGCGGCCATCACGAACCACTACTACCTCGACCTCACGCCGGAGCAGCGGATGAATCCCCGCTGGCATACCGATAACCAGCATACTTGGGACGCCTTCTTCATCAATCGGCATGAGAGGGCGCTCGCCGAGTATGAGGAGGACGGTCTGCCTCATGGGAACTTCCACGAGGCCGGCCGTCGGCTATGGTGGTACAGCCGGACTCTGCAGAGCGTCATGGACTACATCACGGCCGACGATATCCCCCGCCTGCGCTACCCTCAGTTCGAGCCACGAGCGCCGCTCGACGGCAGCGACGACAACGGCGGCAACTTAGAAGGCGGTGACTACCAGTACAACGGCGGCGACTATGAAGACTACGAGTATGCATATTATACGCCTAGGCAGGAGTATGACTAAATCACTCCGAATTTCATGTATCATCAGTGGTATCTCGAATCAATCGAATCATTCGAAAATGGACACCAAACACATCACAGATAATATAATTCACATGATCCATTCAACAAAGTTTGGTACAATAAATTATTACACATCATTTCTTCCCTTGTGTCCCTGCTTGCTTACGATTGTGCCATATCCATGGAGCATCCTCATCATTTAACTTAATGCTTGGGTTAGTGTTCACTTTGAAGGGCGGAATTTCACCAAACATATTATAATCTTCTGACATGTCTTTCGTGTCCTCCACTCCCACGATGTTTCTTTTCCCTGAGAGAACAATGTGGCGCTTTGGATCATCGCATGATGTACTGATCGTTTTCTTATCTTTCCGTTTCCTCGGTTTGCTACTCATGTCCTTCACATAGAAAACCCGAGCGACATCTTTGGCTAGGACGAATGGTTCGTCAAGGTAACCAAGATTGTTGAAATCCACCATTGTCATTCCGTATTGCTCGTCCACCTTTACCCCACCTCCTGTTAGCTTGAACCATTTGCACCGGAACAAAGGGACCTTAAAGGAGGGTCCATAGTCAAGTTCCCATATCTCCTCTATGTAACCATAATATGTGACCTTTTTCCCAGTCTCGGTTGCTGCATCAAAGCGGACACCACTGTTTTGGTTGGTGCTCTTTTTATCTTGGGCGATCGTGTAAAATGTATTCCATTTATCTCGTACCCTTGGAAAGTCGTTATAGTCGAAGATCGTGTATGTACAGCTGATCTCCAACATCATTGTCATTCATTAAATGTTTTCGCAACCAACTGCCGAAAGTCTCCACGTGGGCCTTTCTAATCCAGGATTCAGGCTTCCCCGGGTTGTCCGAGCGTAAAATACTCTTGTGTTCCTTGAAGTACGGAGCCACCCAGCTGGAATTGGTCAGAACTGTGTGGTGTGCTTCAGTCATAGAATGGCCGTCCATACATATCATTGATTTCCTTCCGATCGTGCCTTTTCCACTTAGACTCCCCTCGTGCCGCTATTGAGGAAGACCAATCGGCTCAAGGTCAAGAACATAGTCAACACAAAACTCAATTACCTCCTCATTTCCATAGCCCTTGGCGATGCTTCCTTCTGGCCTAGCACGGTTACGAACATATTTATTTAATACTCCCATGAACCTCTCAAAGGGGAACATATTGTGTAGAAATACAGGACCGAGAATGGAAATCTCTTCGACTAGGTGAACCAGGAGGTGCGTCATAATATTGAAGAAGGATGGTGGGAACACCAACTCAAAGCCGACAAGACATTGGACCACATCGTTACGTAACCGTGGTAGATCTTCTGGATTGATTACCTTCTGAGAGATTGCATTGAGGAATGCACATAGCTTCACAATGGCTACTCCAACATTTTCCGGTAGGAGCCCCCTCAAAGCAATCGGAAGCAATTGCGTCATAATTACGTGGCAGTCGTGAGACTTCAGGTTTTGGAACTTTTTGTCCGCCATGTTTATTATTCCCTTTATATTCGACGAGAAGCCAGACGGGACCTTCATACTGCTCAGGCATTCAAAAAAGATGACTTTCTCTTCTTTGGTAAGAGCGTAGCTGGCACAACCTTGAAACCATTCTGGATGCCGGTCATCTGGGTCTTTCAAACGTTGCTGGTCCTGCCGTGCTTCCTTTCTATCATTTGTCTTCCCATACACGCCCAAGAAGCTTAGCAGGTTCACGTAAATATTCTTCGTAACATGCATCACGTCGATTGCAGAGCGGACATCTAGGACTTTCCAATATTCTAGCTCCCAAAAAATAGATTTCTTCTTCCACATGGGTGCGTGCCCGTCAACTCCCTGCAAAACTGATTGTCCGCCAGGACCCTTTCCAAAGATGACTTTCAAATCCTTGACCATATCATGTACCTCCGCACCAGTACGTTCTGCAGGCTTCGGCCGGTGATCTTCCTTGCCGTTGAAATGCTTGCCTTTCTTTCTTACATTATGATGTCAGTGAAGAAATCGACGATGCCCCAGGTACACGTTCTTCTTACAATTACCCAGATATACACTTTCAGTCTCGTGTAAGCAGTGCGTGCATGCATTGTATCCCTTATTTGTCTGTCCCGAAAGGTTACTAAGAGCAAACCAATCGTTGATGGTTACGAAAAGCAACGCTCGTAGGTCAAATTTCTCTTCTTTGTGCTCATCCCACACACGTACACCAGGTCTTCCCAACAACTGTAAAAGTTCATCAACTAATGGCCTTAGGTAAACATCGATATTTTTGCCGGGTTGCTTCGGACCTTGGATGAGCACTGACATCATAATGAACTTCCGCCTCATGCACAACCAAGGAGGAAGTTTGTAGATGCATAGAGTCACGGGCCAGGTGCTATGGCTGGAGCTCTGCTCGCCAAAAGGATTCATGCCATCTGTACTTAGACCAAATCTTATGTTCCTTGCGTTAGTGATACGTCTCAAACGTATCTATAATTTCTTATGTTCCATGCTAGTTTTATGATAATACTCACATGTTTTATACACACTTTACATCATTATTATGCATTTTCCGGCACTAACCTATTAACAAGATGCCGAAGCGCCGGTTCCTGTTTTGTGCTATTTTTGGTTTCAGAAATCCTACAGAGGAAATATTCTCAGAATTGGACGAAACGAACGCCCAGGGTCTTATTTTTCCACGGAGCTTCCAGAAGACCGAAGGAGATACGAAGAGGGGCCACGAGGTGGCGACACCACAAGGCGGCGCGGCCAACGGGGGCCCGCGCCGCCCTATGGTGTGGGCCCCTCGTGCACCCCCCGACTCTGCCCTTCCGCCTACTTATACTCTCCGTCGCGAAAACCCTATTACCGAGAGCCACGATACGGAAAAAGTTCCAGAGACGCCACCGCCACCAATCCCATCTCGGGGGATTCAGGAGATCGCCTCCGGCACCCTGCCGCAGAGGGGAATCATCTCCCGGAGGACTCTACATCACCATGATCGCCTCCGGACTGATGTGTGAGTAGTTCACCCTTGGACTATGGGTCCATAGCAGTAGCTAGATGGTTGTGTTCTCTTCATTGTGCTATCATGTTAGATCTTGTGAGCTGCCTATCATGATCAAGATCATCTATTTGTAATGCTACATGTTGTGTTTGTTGGGATCCGATGAATATGGAATACAATGTCAAGTTGATTATTGATCTATCATATATGTGTTGTTTATGTTCTTGCATGCTCTCCGTTGCTAGTAGAGGCTCGGCCAAGTTGATACTTGTGACTCCAAGAGGGAGTATTTATGCTCGATAGTGGGTTCATGCCTCCATTGAATTTGGGACGGTGACGGAAAGTTCTAAGGTTGTGGATGTCGTTGTTGCCACTAGGGATAAAACATCAATGCTTTGTCTAAGGATATTTGTGTTGATTATATTACGCACCATACTTAATGCAATTGTCTGTTGTTTGCAACTTAATACTGGAAGGGGTGCGGACGCTAACCCGAAGGTGGACTTTTTAGGCATAGATGCATGCTGGATAGCGGTCTATGTACTTTGTCGTAAATGCCCTGATTAAATTTCATAGTAGTCATCGTGATATGTATGTGCATTGTTATGCCCTCTCTATTTGTCAATTGCCCAACTGTAATTTGTTCACCCAACATGCTATTTCTTATTGGAGAGACACCACTAGTGAACTGTGGACCCCGGTCCATTCTTTTACATCTGAAATACAATCTATTGCAAACTCTGTTCTCTGTTGTTCTTCGCAAACAAACATCATTCTCCACACCATACGTTTAATCCTTTGTTTACAGCAAGCCGGTGAGATTGACAACCTCACTGTTAAGTTGGGGCAAAGTATTTTGATTGTGTTGTGCAGGTTCCACGTTGGCGCCGGAATCCCTGGTGTTGCGCCGCACTACACTCCTCCGCCAACAACCTTCACGTGGCCTTCATCTCCTTCTGGTTCGATAACCTTGGTTTCTTTCTGAGGGAAAACTTACTGCTGTGCGCATCACACCTTCCTCTTGGGGTTCCCAATGGACGTGTGCATCACGCGCCATCAAGACTGTTTTCTGGCA
This sequence comes from Lolium rigidum, assembly GCF_022539505.1. Taxonomy (NCBI): domain Eukaryota; kingdom Viridiplantae; phylum Streptophyta; class Magnoliopsida; order Poales; family Poaceae; genus Lolium; species Lolium rigidum. Next base: position 6,581 of record NW_025901006.1, on the reverse strand, counting down.
CCGTTTCCGGGGAGATCAAGACACGCTGCAAGGGGAGTCTCCCACATCCAATCCCTTTACTTTGTTTTTGTCTTGCTTTACTTTATTTTATTTACTGCTTTGTTTGCTTTCTCTATATCAAAAATACAAAAAAATTAGTTACTTGCTTTATTTTATTTACTGTCTTGTTTGCGTCCTTTATATCAAAAACACAAAAAAATTAGTTACTTGCATTTACTTTATTCTGTTATCATGACTAGTCCTGTAGCTGTTACTCTATCACCTGAGGAATCACTCTTTACTTTTAAACAAGGGGGTGAGGAGAGTTTTAAAGAAGCTTGGTCTAGAATTTTTGATTCTTATAGTAAAACTGAACCTAAAATGACTCTAAGTTTGCTTCTTAGTAACTTTTATTTTGGGCTTATTCTTCGCTATAGATATGCCTTAGATGCTGTAGTGGGAGGAGATTTCCTTCACTGTGATGGGGATCAAGATTTTAATGCCATAAAAAAATTGGTTACATCATCTAGCTCCGCTAATAATTTTGATTCATCTCTTGCTAGCATTCATAATAGATTAAACACTCTCGAAACAAATATATCTTGTTTAAAAGAAGGGTTCAACCAGATTCGCGAATATTATGATTATGTTCCAGTAAGCTTTGAACCTTCAATGTGGGTGCCTACTATTAAAGTTGCAATTTGTGGTGAAACTTTTTATGCCCGCTGTGATATTATGTCTGAGTTCTGCCTTATGCCTAAAAGTATTTATGAATCTATGACACTTTGGGAACTTACTGAAGGAGGAGAAGGAATAACTCTTACTGATAACTCTGTTATAATTCCTAAGGGAATAGTTGAAGGCGTGTTCACAACCTTTCTTGGAAGAACGGTATACACTGATTATCTCGTTGTTGAATGTGTAGGGACAGGACAAATCACACTTGGAAGATCCCTGCTGAAACTCGTGGGAGCAATCATAGATGTGGGGAAAGGCACTCTAAATTTTACCTCTACACCCGGATGCGGTCATATATTCCCTAAACCAAAGAGTAAGAAGGGTAGGCGCAAAGCCCCTGGTAAGAATGTTAATGCTTCATCTCTTGATAATAGTTGATTCACACTTTCTGCGCCTAGCTGAAAGGCGTTAAAGAAAAGCGCTTATGGGAGACAACCCATTATTTTACTTCTGCACTTTTGTTTTATATTTGAGTCTTGGAAGTTGTTACTACTGTAGCAACCTCTCCTTATCTTTATTTTATTGCATTGTTGTGCCAAGTAAAGTCTTTGATAGTAAGGTTAATACTAGATTTGGATTACTGCGCAGAAACAGATTTCTTGCTGTCACGAATTTGAGTAGACCTCTCTGTAGGTAACTCAGAAAAATCTTCCAATTTTCGTGTGTGATCCTCAGATATGTACGCAACTTTCATTCAATTTTAGCTTTTTCATCTGAGCAAGTTAAGTGCCCCTGAAAAATTCGTCTTTATGGACTGTTCTGTTTTGACAGATTCTGCCTTTTATTTCGCATTGCCTCTTTTGCTATGTTGAATGGATTTCTTTGTTCCATTAACTTTCAGTAGCTTTGTGCAATGTCCAGAAGTGTTAAGAATGATTATGTCACCTCTGAATATGTGAATTTTTGATTATGCACTAACCCTCTAATGAGTTTGTTTTGAGTTTGGTGTGGAGGAAGTTTTCAAGGGTCAAGAGAGGAGGATGATACAATATGATCAAGAAGAGTGAAAAGTCTAAGCTTGGGGATGCCCCGTGGTTCATCCCTGCATATTTCAAGAAGACTCAAGCATCTAAGCTTGGGGATGCCCAAGGCATCCCCTTCTTCATCGACAACTTATCAGGTCACCTCTAGTGAAACTATATTTTTATTCCGTCACTTCTTATGTGCTTTACTTGGAGCGTCTGTATGTTTTTGTTTTTGTTTGAATAAAATCGAATCCTAGCATTCTTTATGTGGGAGAGAGACACGCTCCGCTCGTTCATATGAACACTGGTGTTCTTAGCTTTACTTTTAATGTTCATGGCGAAGGTTGAAACTGCTTCGTTCATTGTTATTTGGTTGGAAACAGAAAATGCTTCATGTGGTAATTGGTATATTGTCTTGAATAATTTGATACTTGGCAATTTTTGTGCTCAAATAGATCATTTTTAAGCTCTTGCATCATGTACTTTGTACCTATTAATGAAGAACTACCATAGAGCTTGTTGAAATTTGGTTTGCATGATTGGTCTCTCTAAAGTCTAGATATTTTCTGGTGAAGTGTTTGAACAACAAGGAGATAGTGTAGAGTCTTATAATGCTTGCAATATGTTCTTATGTAAGTTTTGATGTACCGGTTCATACTTGTGTTTGCTTCAAACAACCTTGGTAGCCAAAGCCTTGTACTGAGAAGGAATACTTCTCGTGCATCCAAATCCTTGAGCCAAAAACTATGCCATTTGTGTCCACCATACCTACCTACTACGTGGTATTTCTCTGCCATTCCAAAGTAAATTACTTGAGTGCTACCTTTAAAAATTTCATTCCTTGTCTTTGCAATACATAGCTCATGGGAAAATAGCCTTAAAAACTATTGTGGTATTGAATATGTAGCTTATGTGTCTTATTTCTTATAAGTTGCTTGTTGAGCGGTAACCATGTTTCTAGGGACGCCCTCAACTATTACACCTTTGTTGAATATCATGTGAGTTGCTATGCATGTTCGTCTTGTCTGAAGTAAGGGTGATTTATCATGATCAAATGGTTTGAGTATGCATATTGTTAGATAAGAACATTGGGCCGCTAACTAAAGCCATGAATCATGGTGGAAGTTTCAGTTTGGACATTAATCCTCAAATCTCTTATGAGAATACTATCTGTTGTTGAATGCTTAAGCATTAAAGAGGAGTCCATTATCTGTTGTCTATGTTGTCCCGGTATGGATGTCCTTAGTTGAGATCTATCAAAATCGAGAAATCAAATGCGATCTATCTCCTTGGACCTTTGTACATGTGACATAGAGGTACCCCTTTGTGACACTTGGTTGAAACATATGTTATGCAATGATAATCCATGTAAATCCAAGCTAATTAGGACAAGGTGCGAGCACTATTGTTACTCTATGCATGAGGCTTGCAACTTATAGGATATCTTATCCATAACACATATGAATTATTACTACCGTTGACAAAATTGTTTCTATGTTTTCAAAATGAAAAGCTCTAGCACAAAAACAGTAATCCATGCTTCCCTCTGCGAAGGGCCAATTCTTTTACTTTATGTTGAGTCAGTTTACCTACTTTTTTCTATCTTAGGAGCAAACACTTGTGTCAACTGTGTGCATTGATTCCTACATACTTGCTTATTTGCATTCATCATATTACTTTGTGTTGACAATTATCCATGAGACATATCCATGAGATAAACATGTTGAAGTTGAAAGCAACTGCTGAAATTTATATCTTCCTTTGTGTTGCTTCAAAACTTTCTACTAAGAATCTATTGCTTTATGAGTTAACTCCTGTGCAAGACTTACTAATGCTTGTCTTGAAAGTACTATTCATGAAAAGTCTTTGCTATATGATTCAGTTGTTTAAGTCATTATCTTTACCATTGCTTCGAATCACTTCATTCATCTCATATGCTTTACAATAGTATTGATCAAGATTATGATAGCATGTCACTTCAGAAATTATCCTTGTTATCGTTTACCTACTCGAGGGCGAGTAGGAACTAAGCTTGGGGATGCTTGATACGTCTCAAACGTATCTATAATTTCTTATGTTCCATGCTAGTTTTATGATAATACTCACATGTTTTATACACACTTTACATCGTTATTATGCATTTTCCGGCACTAACCTATTAACAAGATGCCGAAGCGCCAGTTCCTGTTTTGTGTTGTTTTTGGTTTCAGAAATCCTACACAGGAAATATTCTCGGAATTGGACGAAACGAACGCCCAGGGTGTTATTTTTCCACGGAGCTTCCAGAAGATCGAAGGAGATACGAAGTGGGGCCACGAGGTGGCGACACCACAAGGCGGCGCGGACAAGGGGGGGCCCGCGCCGCCCTATGGTGTGGGCCCCTCGTGCACCCCCCGACTCTGCCCTTCCGCCTACTTATACTCTCCGTCGCGAAAACCCTATTACCGAGGGCCACGATACGGAAAAAGTTCCAGAGACGCCGCCTCCGCCAATCCCATCTCGGGGGATTCAGGAGATCGCCTCCGGCACCCTGCCGGAGAGGGGAATCATCTCCCGGAGGACTCTACATCACCATGATCGCCTCCGGACTGATGTGTGAGTAGTTCACCCTTGGACTATGGGTCCATAGCAGTAGCTAGATGGTTGTCTTCTCCTCATTGTGCTATCATGTTAGATCTTGTGAGCTGCCTATCATGATCAAGATCATCTACTTGTAATGCTACATGTTGTGTTTGTTGGGGTCTGATGAATATGGAATACAATGTCAAGTTGATTATTGATCTATCATATATGTGTTGTTTATGTTCTTGCATGCTCTCCATTGCTAGTAGAGGCTCTGGCCAAGTTGATACTTGTGACTCCAAGAGGGAGTATTTATGCTCGATAGTGGGTTCATGCCTCCATTGAATGCAGGACGGTGACGGAAAGTTTTAAGGTTGTGGATGTGCTGTTGCCACTAGGGATAAAACATCAATGCTTTGTCTAAGGATATTTGTGTTGATTACATTACGCACCATACTTAATGCAATTGTCTCGTTGTTTGCAACTTAATACTGGAAGGGGTGCGGATGCTAACCCGAAGGTGGACTTTTTAGGCATAGATGCATGCTGGATAGCGGTCTATGTACTTTGTCGTAATGCCCTGATTAAATTTGATAGTAGTCATCGTGATATGTATGTGCATTGTTATGCCCTCTCTATTTGTCAATTGCCCAACTGTAATTTGTTCACCCAACATGCCATTTCTTATTGGAGAGACACCACTAGTGAACTGTGGACCCCGGTCCATTCTTTTACATATGAAATACAATCTACTGCAAACTCTGTTCTCTGTTGTTCTTCGCAAACAAACATCATTCTCCACACCATATGTTTAATCCTTTGTTTACAGCAAGCCGGTGAGATTGACAACCTCACTGTTAAGTTGGGGCAAAGCATTTTGATTGTGTTGTGCAGGTTCCACGTTGGTGCCGGAATCCCTGGTGTTGCGCCGCACTACACTCCTCCGCCAACAACCTTCACGCGGCCTTCATCTCCTACTGGTTTGATAACCTTGGTTTCTTTCTGAGGGAAAACTTACTGCTGTGCGCATCACACCTTCCTCTTGGGGTTCCCAATGGACGTGTGCATCACGCGCCATCAAGACTGTTTTCTGGCGCCGTTGCCGGGGAGATCAAGACACACTGCAAGGGGAGTCTCCCACATCCAATCTCTTTACTTTGTTTTTGTCATGCTTTACTTTATTTTATTTACTGCTTTGTTTGCTTTCTCTATATCAAAAATACAAAAAAAATAGTTACTTGCTTTATTTTAGACCATTATCGCATCCTGGGTACAACGACTTTTTGTGATCCTCTAACATGCGATCCAAATTCTTCCTCTCCTTTTCAGTTTCGCAGCCTCTTTGTGCATCAGCAATGGTCCGACCAAGATCATCAGCGGGCTCATCACGTGCCTCTTCTTCACCTTCCCCTTCACCTTCCCCACCTTCAGCATCCTCTATGAAAGTATCACCGAAATGATCAGGATAGTTGTCATCGATGATATCATCCCCTTCTTCATCTTCTTCCATTCTAACCCCTCTTTCTCTATGCTTGGTCCAACAATTATAGCTTGGCATGAAACCCTGCCAAAGCAGGTGCAGGTGAACGTTTCTTGAGGAAGAGTAACCCTTCTGATTCTTACAGGCAGCACATGGACAGATAACAAAACGCCCCTGCTTGTTCGCATTAGCCACTACGAGGAAATCTTTCAAACCCGTAATGAACTCGCCGGAGAGTCGGTTACCGTACATCCATTGCCGATTCATCTGCATTATTATTATATACAGTATATAATTAACTATCATGCATTTGTTAAACTAACTAGCTACAAATAATAGAAATAAAACAATGATCTACACACATGCATATTTTATCAATGACACATGAAAGGTTCAAGTTGCTAACCGCGATCGAGGAGGAAAAAATAAATGAGAAAGCTCAAGTGTGGCTCGGACACTTCATATCATGTTTGTTTCATGCTCTCGGGCATTTTATCGAACACCTTGTGTGCATAAGAGGAACCAAAAGCAAACCCACCACCCCCTTGTGAAGATTGTGAAGAGAAGTGGCACCAAATGGCTAAGTGAAGTGTGCTGAGCTGCATTTATAGGGATGGACATTTAGTCTCAGTTGGCCTGGCCAACCGCGACTAAAGGTCTTCGGGCTAGGCCTTCGGACCTTTAGTCGCGGTTGGCCAAGCCCCTCCCGTCCCCCAGCTGTCGACCGAGCCCGCTGGATCCAGACCTTTGGTCGAGGGTCGCCTCCCGAACCACGACTAAAGACCCCTTTAGTCGCGGTTCGAATATTTTGGGGACTAATGGGGTGGACGGAAGCCTTTTTTTCTACTAGTGTGAAT